>NC_089586.1:33577538-33598579 GCF_019320115.1 Miscanthus floridulus | reverse complement strand
TGATTGGATCGCCCTTCTGGCCTGTTGTTTAGACTCTTGGGCCGGCCCATGCGTTGCGTGCTATCTGCTTGGGCCGAGCCTTTGCGGGGAAGCCGGTCCGTGAGGAACCCCAGGTTTATGAACCCGACAGAACGTCTTAAAGGTAAATTCTATATTTTGAGATATAGGTATAAGGCAACAAAAATAAAAGTCTCCAACTGGAACATCAACGGATTTGATGTATCTATGATGGTACTAATCATAAAACTTTGATTTTAACCGTAAATAAATCATACAGAGTGTATTTTAAACCATAAATATTTTTCATAAAAAAATATAATTTTTCAGGTAAATGAAAAGTGAAAGAAGATAGCAATACACTTTGCAGTTTGAATACACAAGTTTGTGGCTCCATCTGAGCTATTCTACAAAATCACATACGATATATGACAGCTAAAATAACCTTCATTGGGATCATAAATACTAGGGTTCCAACAGCTCTTTGCCAAATTATATTACTTTTTTTATCTGAAAAACAACACCATCTGAAGGGAAAAAAACTATTGCATCCCTATCCCTTTTCTCGCGCTGTAATGGTCACCAATTGCTTCACCTGTCAAAAGAAAGAGAACAAAAGAAAACATTAAAAAATAACACTCATGATTAATAACAAAGTAAGCCATACATATTTGCAGATCTTATAGAGGAAACAATAGATGTAGTTTTCAAATGAACGTTTATGGTTACATATGACTTTGGAGATAAGCCATTGCGGATCAAAAACAAGAAAAATAACCATGGCCTTAAAAATGGAGCTTTTATTGCTCAGGATAAATAATTCAGTAAGCCAAGGATACATTACAAGGCCCATGAACAGAAAGACCTCAAAGGTGGTCGTAAATAATTTCATTTGTGAAGGCAATTTATGAATTGAAAGAAATATATATGGAATATGCTTATGTGAGAATCAAAAAGGAAAATCGAGACAGTTTCAAAGTCAAATAACAATTTGTAACAACAAAAAATTCTTCATAATATTGCATGGTTCAAATGAAGTTGCTTGTGAATGAAAAAAAAATTATTTTCTATGGTCACATACAAGCTTTAAATAAATGGGTGTGACCAAGACTTTTTTAGGTTCCAACTCACAAACGATTGAGTTTAACAATCAACATTAATAGGTGTAGCAGTAAATGTGGTACAGGAACAAAGAAATTGAAGGTCCAACTCAAAACAATTTGTAGTTTCACAAATAAATATGTACGGTTCAGTTCTGGGGACAATTATTATTGGAAATATGGTATTAGAAGTAATGTTTAGTTGAAAGACTAAGCATTTGGTTGTCAACAAAATTGTGAGATAAGAAAGCTCAGATCAAACAAGAAATCGACGGGTCCAGTGAGTTAGTTTCCTATGAAAAAAGGAAATTATGCTTGTGGCTGCAAAAATAAATTTTATTTCGAATAATCTCGACATACTAAATCGATAAAACCATAAAAATATCCTTCAATAGCATTGAAAACTCCCCGTCCCAATTACTGATGTGGACATATAAAATTGTATTGAAAGAATGATGCAGGTGATTTTAACAGCACCATTACAAGGGATTTATTGAATCAAAGCTGATGAACAAGAAATTTAAGGATGGTACTGATGAACTACCTAGCACTATTGTCATAAGTGATTTAAGGGATTAAGATTTTGTGACTACAGCAGGAGCACCGTAAAATTCAGAGCTAAAGTTTAAGTACATTCCAAGCTGGCCAGCTACCAATGCATACTCACCTTGAAGCACACAGATGTGTCAACGTTGCTATGTCTATCACAAAGGTCAGTAGATGTGTCAACGCTGCTATGTGACTAGGGCTAGTGGAAGTTTAGAGAAAATGGGTATAAAGTGTCCAGAGACAAAAGTGTGATGCTACAAAAAGTCGCCAAATTGTAAGAAGCCTTAACATATTACAAAATACCCATGGCCACTACCAGGTAGTCCTGATTATAAAAACAGAGTAGTAGTAGGAAAAGTTTCTCAGGATTTGTGTGCCTGCCTATTAGATTTACTATACACTGCAGAGAGCAGAATTGCATTCAAAATAATGCACACAAACAACAGAAATTGTTATGGGCGTGTTGTCCATATGCTAACCATAAATCATAGGCAGGTAGAATTCATAGATTTGACTACACAAAAAGGAAGTTGATTTAATGCTACAATCTCTAACTAAATAAAAATATGAATCAATAGCATGTCCAAACAAGCCAAGCAAAGAAAACAAAAGTGAAGACAACTTGGAGGACTGGATACGCCTGTGGTGGTGGGAGAAGCCACCAATACAACCGGACTTCATGGGGATCAGCTGCTAGCCTGCTACTACTAGCAGCAGTCTCATATCATAGTTCTTTTTTACAAATAGTTTCAGTGAAACAAAATCACAGATCAGTTCGAGAAAACTGTATCAGCAAAAGGTCAAATAAGTGATGTGATGCAGAAATCAAATTGACACATAAGCTAGAACTCATGAAAATTCAGAGAATAAATCCAAATACAAAAAGTTCAGCTAGGTTGATCGAAGATGGAGATAAGGAGCCTGCTAATCCTTACTCTAGACATAAATCTCACCTTGAATCAAGTTTATCAAGTTGTCAGACTAATCATGATTAGTCATGATTAGTCAGGCTGATCGGTGACATGGCGATCAGTTATGCACTACAGTTAGTCACGAGTAGTCACGGTTAGTTGGGCTGATCAGTGCCATGGCCACGAGGATAGATTAGAAGATTTGATAACATTGCCTTGAATGATAAGGAGAGATAAGACAAACATGCTTCTAATTTCAGTGTCTGTAAATATCAGTATTTTTGTTATAAACACTAGGTACTTCTAGCTTCTAGGCCTTTCTCGAAAAAATGGACCAATTTTAGTTATGCGAGTTAAAATCAACAAATACAAGATCCAAGCCGGGTAAAGAACTAGAACACCCAAGCAAATTCGGTAGTACTGGGCATGTACTAGTCCATATTCTCCAGAAAGAGAAAGTTGGACCAAACACCACCAAGGCCAACCATGCCAAACATGCAATCATGCTTCCCCAATAAAAACAAAAACATCACTGCTTTGCCTAACAAGCGGTCCCATTACTGAGCTTCGAATGATTTTAAGATAGCTGAAATCAAAATTATTTCATTTAAATAACATTGTTGCACCTCGTCAAGTAGGAACACAACAGTAGTTCCATGGTCTACAGTCTAGAAAACTAAGCATGCGAATGAACTAATCTATCTCAAAATCAAAATAGTAGAATGGGTTTCTCTCTATTATACCTGGATTGCACATTTCACTACTTCATTCTCCTACTTATGCTAGTAAATAGGCTATGGCAGAACCACCTAATCTAATGCCTCCTAGGGGTGCTCGTCTTCCATTAGACACTAAGCACTCGAAGGAGAACACTAAATTACTCGGTTCTGTTGGGTACACCCTAGGGAAGAACCCGAAAATCCATATTTCCCATCAGGATCACAAATGAGAGAATAAATCTTACATCATTCTTCACCATTTCTTACATCACTTTTAATACAACATTAGAGTATAATATTTATTATTATAACAGCAAAATATAATCATATTATCAGAGTTATGAACAATTTAATTGAACAGTGGAATATAAACATATGAACAGAGTTACAGCGGAAATAAATAACTAATCAAGACATGATAAAGTATTGATATATAAACTATGACAATAGATTATGAAACTTTCATTTATAAAAGCATTTGGTGAGGGTTATAAATAACAACTATGATCGCAGCGTAAAGGAATCCTCGCTGAGCCCACCAGGAGGAATCCACACACAAGAGTCAGCTTTAGCATCCACCTATCACCTGCAATAGGGGGAATAAAACCCTGAGTACTCAATTGTACTCAGCAAGACTTACCCGATAGGAGGAAGGAAAAGACTCCAAGGATATGCAAGGCTATCTGGCTTGTAGGTTTATTGCATCTGCAAGAAGCATTACTAAACGTGCGTCCTTATATTCAATTTTTATTAAAAAGCCGTATTAGTTCATTAACTAACCATTCTATGTAAGCACATATGCTACTTTCAAGCAGGTGGTAAGCAATCAGAGTTCCTTTTTCCATTTTTCATCTTTCAGTTCTTACTACGGTGCTAGGCACAAAACAAGTCATACCGGATGGCCCGGCGATTTACGAATCAATGCCCCCAGCTGGGTACCCTGAAAACACACGTAATGGAAATGGGGATCCCGATCTTTCGTCAGGTAGAGGTAACTATCGTTGTGGCGGAGAATGACACACCGATTCGGCTTCAGATTGAAAGATCGAACCCTGCAATCTTAGCACCACAACTCCTCTGGTTATCAACCGAGATACGGATCCGGTTGACCTCGCCAAGAAGGCTAATCCCTGCCTGCACAACGAAGAACACAAGCAAGAACAAGAAAGAAAGCAACCAAATTGCAGATGGATGATTAATCTCACGAAGTTGGGGTCTCACAAACCGATGAACGGCGAAACTGTTCTTGATAGATTAATCTAAGCAAAACCTAAAACCTAATGTCGGTGGCGGCGTATGATTATAAAGGTCTTAGAGTCATCGCCTACCCTGGACGCGCCCCCTAATGGGCACAAACACGATACACGGTCCAACGGACCAAAAGATGGTGTCGCAGCACCCTGACAGATTCTGGAGGCTGACTTGTTTCGACGATTTCCGTTGGTTCTAAAGGGCTTTTGACCTGAAACCACTTGGATTGGCTTCCTTATCAAATTAGCTTTCCAACCATATGTGGATCGTCGAAAACGGAGTTCGGATGCGTCCTGGGTGACCAGTTTAAGGCAGACTAGTCCTGGAGACCGAGGCAGACTCAAAATCATGTTGGATCGGGTCTCCGGTTTTTGTTTGACGTCCTTGCTGGTCATTATGGTAGACTAGTCCTGGGTTTCTTACTAAGTGATTTACTATAACATTATGGTAAATATCACGGTGAGTTATGGTAACATCAGTATCGTAAATGCATATTCATGTTATCGTAAATTGGTACAAACATTATCGTAAATCAATGTGGCTATAGAATAAGTTATTCTATGGCCAACTGCAGAATAGCCTTACCCTATATATATATATAACTACTACCCTGTAGCTGGCTACAAAATAACTTATTCTGTAGCCACTTTGAGTTACGATAATTATTATATTAATTTATGATATTATAGTAACTTCTTATTAAGTGGTTTACTATAACGTTATGGTAAATATCCCCATGTGTTATAGTAACCCAACTATCGTAAATATGTATTAACATTATCGTAAATTAGTATATAAAATTATCGTAAATGGAGATGGCTACATAATAACTTATTTTTTAGCTGGCTACCAAATATACTCTCCTATATACAGTAAGGCTATTCTACAGCTGGCCACAGAATAACTTATTCTATGACCATCTTGATTTACGATAATGTTTGTACTAATTTACAATAATGACAATACACATTTACGATACATGGGTTACTATAATTCAAGATGATACTTATCATAATGCTATAGTAAATTACTTATGAGAGAGTTACCATAATCTCGTAAATTAGTATAGTAATTATCGTAACTAAAAGTGACCAAAGAATAACTTATTCTGCGGTCATATATATATATATATATATATATATATATATATAGGGAGAGGCTATTCAGTAGCCGGCTACAAAATAAGTTATTCTGTAGCCACCTCCATTTACTATAATTTTATATACTAATTTACCATAATATAAATACATATTTACGATAGTTGGGTTACTATAACACATGGGGGATATTTACCATAACGTTATATTAAACCACTTAGTAAGGAGTTACTATAATCTCGTAAAATAACATAGTAATTATCGTAACTCAAAGTGGCTACAGAATAAGTTATTCTGTAGCCAGCTACAGGATAGTAGTTCTATATATATATATATACACACACCAATTTTCCTTAGGCCTTCACCAAACGGCAGAAAATGCAACAAAAGTTTGCGGAGGCAAGAAACCGATGGATCGATGTCGTTAGGGCTCTGCGTCGACAGTTGGACAGACAGACGAAGGTAGTAGCTGTGGATCGGAGGAGTCACTGTGCTAGACTGAATGCCACATGCATAGGAATCATCGAGATGGATGGAACGCATCCATGGACGATCGAGTAGGTGTAGAGCGGTCGCTAGACGATGGATCTCAGCTGTCCATTATTTCCTGCGGGGTGAGACAACGTGAAAACGCCGTCTAACGTACCTAGCTAATAAGACGACAAGAGTACATGACAGACGTACGTACGCATTTTGTTTCAGTGATTAATTAAATAATATAATATATATAGACACCGGCCGTTACATTAAGCAATGAAGCATGCATGGTTAGTCCGTCCTTGTCTGTCACAGCGTAGGCGATGGCCGTCACGTACTAGAGAGAGAGAGAGTACTACTCCTACTACGTAATAGTAGATGAGAGATCGAATCCGATGTAGGCCGCGTTTAGTTGCCCGAAGTTGGCGCCGCGGGAATCACTGTAGCGTACTGTAGTATTTCGTTTGTATTTGATAATAATTGTTCAATCGTTGACTAATTAGACTCAAAACGTTCGTCTCGCAAAGTACAACCAAACTGTGCAATTAGTTTTTGATTTCGTCAACATTTAGTACTCCATGCATGTACCGCAAGTTTGATGTGACGGGGAATCTTCTTTTTGCATAGTGCCAAAGTTTGGATTTTGGGATAACTAAATAAGGGCGTACTCCTAACAAATTATGAGCTAGCCAGCTAAGGGCGCGTTTAGTTGGCAAAAAAATTTTGGTTTTGGTTACTGTAGCATTTTCGTTTGTATTTGGCAATTAGTGTCTAATTATGGACTAATTATGTTCGAAAGTTTCGTCTCGTGATTTCTCACCCAACTATGCAATTAGTTTTGTTTTTCGTCTATATTTAGGACTTCATGCATGTGCCACAAGATTCGATGTGACACTTTGGGGTGAAAATTTTTTAGAATCTTAAACCGGGCCTAATAGGTCCTTCAATTTGTGCCGGCCGCGGCTAGCCGGCCGGCCTGTTTCTCGGTTCCATCGACGACGCTGATTGCATGCAGATGATACAGAGAGACAGAGAGAGATGAGAGACGACCGATGGAAGCACATACATCACTCTCATCAGAGACGACAGAGAGGACGAACTGGTCGAGAAAGAGAGAGAACGGCACAAAGCGCAGCGTTTGCTTAATTGGATCGTCGTTGTTCCTAATAAATCGGGCGTCGCCGTTGTTTAAATTCCATGGTTCGGTACTTGGGTCGCCGTCGCCGTCGCCATCGTGCTTGCCGCTAGCACGTACGTACTCCTCCTACGACGACGCATGATACTATGGTATAGGGTCAGCGTCAAGGCACACGTCACCGTACCGTACGTTGGTCCGTGGCTGATATAGATGATATCATGCGTTCTCTCCGCCGAAAACGACCATGCACCGGCCGGAATATCACGACCACGACACATTCTTCTCTCGCGTATAACAAAAACTATGGCCATATTCACTTGTATTATGAGTCGTACTATTTCAACGAACAAACAGTATTTTTCTCTCACAACAAATCAGCGAACAATACTTTCAGCCATGACTTTTTTTTAGTAAAGCGAACAGGACCTATAAAGGCCTATAAATCTAGAAAAGCCAAAAGGTATTATAGTTTGGAATACAGGGAGTAATTGCTAATACAAGGCAAATGCTCCAAAAGGGCAGAAGAACTGCGTTGCAGCACCATCGGATGATTGGACCATGGCTTGATACATGAACTTAAAATACATGGCATCATATCATCAAATAACAGTGAACTCAACTGTAAAATCTTACACTTACAGTTTACCCCATAAACCATAAAATGGACAAAAAACACATGGCAGGTTGGGGCAAGTCTGGCTAAACACACTTACTTGTGCACCCTAGCTATGAGCTGACACCGTCATACAGAAGTAGTAAATTTGTATTGTATGGGACTAAACAAAGTTATGTCAAAAGTAGAAATTGCTATATGTATCCTGCAATGAACTAAACTGAACTACAGTATGGTAATGGAACACAACGAAGAAAAGCTTCTGTGGTAACAATGATCTTTTTCCATGATATAAATGGATAGTATACAGTATATGGTCCTTCGACTATTGACGTGATATCTGCCCGTATATGGGCTAATAATGTGCATGCAGATTGGTCTTCCTGTTAGGAAACCTCATCATGCAACAAGCTTCCAGAAAATTAAACATTGGACTATTATTCTATCATCCAAGACCTGGATATGTATATAGTAATATATCAAAAGTTGCAAGGAGACAAGCTACTCAAATGGCTATCAAAACAACCAGACTGATGGAGATATGTGATGCACAAATCATTCCCAAAAGATCATGTTACAAGAGTAATAACATAGTAATTTCCAAAGAACTACATACAGCAATTTCTAGAGAACTCTAATTGACGTTAATGAATTTTAAAATCAAGACAAAGAAAACAAAAGAACCTCCCAAGCATATTCTCTTTTTTTTGGTTGTCTGGATGTCTCCCGCACGCGCCAGGGAAGGGGGGGGGGGGGGGGGTGGTCCTGGATAGCGCGTGTGTGAACAGAACTGTTTTTAGCGCCTACATTGATAACCAAGTTGAAAGTGCCAACAATATACCCATAGCTCCCAAACCATACAGCACAACAGTGTCAGTATTCTTTCCCTCCAGCTGTTCAAGCAGAACTTCAGTCCATCCATGAGGCGTTAATTGTGCCTCCTGCGTGTTGCAATTTGTAAAGTATTAGTATCTCAAAACTTTCTTTTTTCGAGACGAAGCTTGACAGTCATCAGAACTATAGAAAGGAGAACAATAATAGCATAAGAGAATTAGAACAAGACCGTCTAGGATACTCAATGATTCAACCAAGTAGACCTAGAAGCTAGCACCACTATTTTAGCTCTCTCAAAACTTACTCAAACTAGAATTCACCTTTTCTATGTTTGATCTTCTTGGGGTAGCTCTGTCCTTTAACTTGAAATGATCATCAAGATTATCTCCGACGGACAAGGGAGTTTCATAGTCATGTGCAGCCAAGAAACCTGAGTAGGCTGAATCTGTGTGGAGAGTCTTCATGACTGATCCAAAGAAATTTGTGACAGGCACCTGATCAATGACAGAAAATAAAGAGAAAAAGATTTGTGTGAACAAGAGTGGTTAATTAGAATCCAGAAATATATACTGTCTCATTACCTCATTTAAGGGCCGCTCATAAAGATCCATTCGATAATACGCAGTAGACATCAGCATGGAAGGATTGTATGAGGTGAAAAGACTGCAGCATACGAAATGAGAAGGCTATCAAAATATAATATGAACATATACATTGTTTCTAACATAACATAGTTGAATGTTACCAAAGTTTAGCAGCAGAATTTCACGATAGATTCCCAAAGGTAAGTAAAATCAACATAAACAATGTTCGAGCATGCAATAAGAATAGTAATTGGTGGGCTGATCTTTACTACTGTGTACATAATACAATGACGGGCAGCTCTTCTGCCTGTTTGAGAAACAAAATAACAGTAATTTGTTTGACAGTTTAGGGTGGCTTCTTTCAGAAGTTATTGTAAAAAGTTGCATACCCTCTATGACCTGTAGTGCCCATTTTCATATTTTGCCGTGCTTGATGTAAAAAAATAGATGCTATGCTTATGTCCCACAATACAGGATCCAATGTAACCACAGAATAGCAGATTTGATAAAATTTGCCAGTTGCCAGCAGTGGATTTCAATTTCTTATGTGGTACCAAAGATAGTGTGCCGACATATCCCTTCTACTAACATCATATCACACGCAAATCTTCAAATGGCACAACAGACTCAACATCCTATCTTAATGCAAAATGAGCCAAGCGTTTGGATTCAATGCACATCCCAATAAGACCTAAAAGAGGCATAACACATTCCTCATGGAAACGTTTTATCTTACAAAAAACATGTGAGAACATTAAGTTTGGAATACAGCACTTAAAAGTACTTATGGATCAATATGCATAAGATTAGCAACACTGTTTAAAGTTTGTTTTACACTTGTACCTGTTCAGTGAGGCATTGCTATACATGTTCAGTTTCTCAAAGAAAGCAAGTGTATAGTAGGTAAACCTATCCACAACAGAAACACCTATCTGCCACAACAATAGATCAGATTGATCAGCTTGATGAAAAGTACTTAAGCCAAAATGAAGTTATACAAAACTGTAAATGGAAAGGATGTTCTCACATCTGAATCAAGATGGTGAGAATATGAGTTTTCACCCTTCATGCTACTACCAATCGCCAAAACACCAGGTGATTGAAGCTGCAGATATTAAATATGTCAGGTATGGCTACATACATAGGTATAGCATGTACATACAGAAAATGTGTATCTGTGCCACATCTTGTCTAAACCTAGTAGCCTACAGTAATATGATATAAATTGCCATGGCCCATATTTATATTACAAGATGCATTTCTACCAGTGAAACGAACCTGCGAAAAGAGAGTAGCAGCTTGGCAGGTATCTACCATTATCAGCAGCTCTTTAAATCTGAAAGACAGATAAAAGAGAATAGGTCAAAACCAACTATTGCAAGCTGAAGATGGTAAGGAAGCATTTTGATTCTTGAAAATTCGTTGATTTTACCTATGGGAAAGTAAAATCTGAAGAAAAAATAAAATAAACTGACAAAGAATAAACCACCTATGCTTCTCCTTCATTTGCTTCACAGCATCTGCTAAGTCATGGCTCTGAAGCTCTTCAGAATCTTGGAACTTCAAAAATTCATCACCACCATGTCCAGTCATGTACAAAAGTATATGACTTCCTTCATCACTAAGGAGACGCTTCGATCTTGGTACAGCACTTTCATGTCGACCAGTCAAAACTCTCAAGAAATTTTCAACTGTCACCTCATACCCTCGATAATCGACCTGTCATAGAAAGTAAAAAAGAGCAAAAATTCAAAGTATTATGATTTGCTAATGTTTTCAAACACTCGGATCAGACAAGCATTATGTGCACTTAAGTGATTGTGAGGTGCACTGTGTAGTGTTCTTAGACACTACGTACATGTTATGGTTCAGTAACAATATTTACAGAATGCAGAGGTTCACCTCAACATTGTCACCATAGAGATTTAGCTGGTGGTTCTCATTATTGAAAACTTGGGCAGGATAGCTGTTCCTAGGGTTACAGGCCATATCGTCCGCCAACATAAGTATGATTCGCTCATCAGGTATTCCTAATCTCTTAACAGTCCTGAAAGGAAACAAAAGGCAATAATATGGAATAAGCTGTAGGCACTAAACAGAGAATGGATTAATAATTCCACATGAAATCAAATTAATATGATACCTGTAAAGGGACAATGTATTCGCCATGTGTCGATAATTAAACCTGGGAACATTAACAATAATAATTAGTAAGAGTTATGCACAAATAACGTAAAGAATTATCCACCTAGCTGAATGCTACTGTTAGATTAGACTATGAGAACATGACAGGCATCCAAAATGGAGATATCTCTAACACGATTAAGTCACCTAGAACTGAACAGACATGCAAAACTGTATCTATCTCGATCAATACTCTGTTTAAGAACTTTTGATCTTGTTAGGTTGGTGACTTCACAACTGACTCACATAGTTGCTCAAAGCACTTGACTTTTGAAGCATGATTATTCTTAACCTGCGACAAAATGGCAGATCTGTTGTTGGATTATCCCTTGTTGAGAACAACTGCCAAATCATTCTAGATTTTTGTAATAAATCTCAGGTATTGCAGCAAAAACAGTAAACCAATACTATATGGCCCATTTGGGTCCACTGAATTTGAATGCTTTTCCAGCATCTTTGAGCAGCCGAGCAGGCATGCTCAATCATGCTCCTTTAACGTCGTGGACTCGTGGTTGTCTATTGGTTACAAGGAACATGTCAGATGCATCTAATGACAGGGGCAGCAGGCGAGTAAATAAAATGGAATTGGACTTTCCACTTTTCAAGCCATGAATCTTATCTTGGTCTGGTGGGCTTCACTGAATTGATTGGAATTGTTGTTTTAGTTCTAAACAGAGCCAAACAGACTGCCCAAACAATATGATTCTGTTTCCACCAGATTCCAGAGATCCAAACGAGCTCTTAGTTGGAAGTCTGAGAAGCTAATGCTCTCTCTCGCTGTTGTGTGTTTTCTTACTATCAGCTCCACCCCAACCAGATCATCCAATGATCCATGCAAGCAACTACTGGTACGTGCAAATGTGAACTTGGATTCATTATCTATGGGATAGGGATCCAAAAACCACACACTACTTAATACACAGTATCATTTGTGTGATCCGCCACCAATTAGATGTCACATGAGCGCGGGACAAGCTCTCTGACCAGCGCCGTGAATTCAATACAACTTTAATAAGCCGCGCACGATTTAGTATTCTATACTAGTCCAGTAGGATAGAACCGGTTTGGATCCCCAGCCAGCCAGGCAGGGGCAGACGACGAGGAGGATGAAGAGGGCTCACCAGAAGCGGGAGGTGCACACGAGCACGGCCCAGTTGTTGTTGTGCATCGCGTCGGTGGACGATGACGCTGCCGCGGCGGCGGAGGAGAGGAAGGCGAAGAGTAGCGCCGTGACGATGGTGAGCGCGGGAGGGAGCCGCGAGGACCCGGGGCTCCGTCTGCCGAACGCCATGATGGCGCCGGCGAAGGGGGGCGTGCGAGGCTGGGGAGTGGGGAAGCTGCTGGTCGGGGGAGATCAAGGAGGCGGAGGTCGCCGGGGCCGGCGACGAGAGGCGAAACTGGAACTGCGCGGCGGACCGGTCGGGAGGTGGGAAGAAGGCCCAACTCCAAGAGGACCGGAAACGGTGGGCCTCGAGTAAGGCGCTGTTTGGCATGGCTCTCGAGCTGAACTCCAGCAACTCCAACCAATTTTTCAGCCAAATATCCCAGTTCCAAAACTCCATGGAGTTGCCAACTCCATGGAACTGTAGTGCAAATGGAGGTGGAGTTTCGGAGCACCTCTTCCCCTACTCTAGAACTGGCCAAAATAGATCTAGACGTGGAGTTGGGGTGAAATTACCCGCAATTGCCACTGATTACACAACTCGAACCGTTTTTCTTTCTATTCGCTCTGCCTCCCACACCCGTGTGCGGCCGACTCCCCCTCCCTCCCTTTCTCTCTCCGCGAATCCGCATGACCGGGCGACGCGCGCTGGGCGACTGCGCCCTCCGCCGGCCATGGCCCAGCGACGCCATCGCCGGCCGGCGCCCCTCCCCTCCCCTCCCCTCCCCCGCCTCTCTTCCCCCTCTCTACTCCATCCCCCACCTTTTCCCTAGTGGAGAAGAGAAGAAGGTCTCCTCCATCCCCAACCCTAACCCTAGAGGAGAAGGGGAAGAAGGACGCCTCCATCTCTGCCGGAGAAGGAGAAGAGGGCGACGTGAAGCCCCCCGCCGTCCCCAGCAAGCGTACGCGCGGCTTCCTCGCGACTAGGCGACCCCGTCCGCTACCACCGCCCCTCACCCCCCCTGTGGCTACCAGACCTCCCCCGCTGAGCCCACCTCGCCGGGCGGCGCCGCCGTGGCTCCCTCTCCTGCTCTGGCGGACGGAGCTCTCTGCTGCGGCTCCCTCTCATGCTCCGGCGGACAGAGCTCTCTGCCGCGGCTCCCTCTCCTGCTCCGGCGGACGGAGCTCTCTACCACGGCTCCCTCTCCTACTCCGGCGGACGGAGCTCTCTGCCGCGGCGCGCCCTCTTCCCCGTAGACAATGGTGAGTTCCTCTGTAGCAACCAACAAGAGAGGATGACATGTGGGTCCTACTCAGAGGACAAAGTGGGCATTCTACACGATTGAACATGGTTCTGGAGCTGAGACTCTCTTTCTAGCCAAACACACTAAAAACACAGCTCCAACTCCACTCAGAGTCAGCTCCACCTGGATTTCTGGAGTGGAGCTGCTTTATTTGGAGTTGGAGCCATGCCAAACATGGCCTAAGTAAGCACCGAAGCGGGCTGGTAGAAGGAGCACGAGCGGCCCGTGTTGAGAAGGAAGCGTGGAACGTCTCGTCCTCAGCGGGCAGCAGGTGGCCTAGGCTGGCTCGCACGACCACACGAAATCGGACGATCCGCGTTTGCGGCTAGTGGTTTGGTTGGACTTTTTGTGGGAGCAAATATTTCAAAATTTAACGGTTTTGTGCTTTAATAGTAGGGTTTGCATGCGTGTATTTATAGAGAGTGGGTGTACGTGCGTTGCTAACGTCTACATTGTACTGTGTAATTAAAAACAAACAAAAGGCAACCAGCTGACTCGTTTAGTCCTGTCATTACAAAAGCCGATGCCGGAGCCGTGCCAAAAAGGCACTAGCCTCATCTGTCCTGGACTAGAAAAGCTTGATCGCCGATTTGGGCTGAATCCTAGAAACTCCGAAGCACTTCTTTTTTCAAGCTGATGCAGAATTCCAGATTCAAAAATGAAAACGGTCCAGATGTTCGTTCGCTGGACCATACACAAAATTTGCAGCATGTGAAGCAGATACTTGAATTATACATTATCTGCTTCCATACAATGCATCGTCTCATAGGTGATCTTTTCTTGTGAGGTCCAATACATGAAAGACGCAGCTAATGTGGAAAATAATGGAATAGCCTGGCATACAGATGCAGCCATACAGGTACGGAGGGACCTAATCTAGATTCACACTTCAGTTTGACGAAACTTTTAAACAGCTCTACTACAACTACAGTGTTACTAGTGGATATGAGACAATCAGCTCATCGCCGTTTGTACAAGCACGGTTTCAGCTGGGGCCAATCGATGCTCTTTGCCACCTTGCTTTTTTCCTGCAGGGGCATGGTAAGCCACTGAATTCAGCATGAAGGGCAAGTGGTCTAGGTAGTTAAGGTAGCAAAGAGTGAAACTAACCTTTTTCCTGAAGTAGAACAGAATGAACATTTTATTTTTCACATCCTGCAGAAATGATACCAACAGCCAATTAGAAAGTATCATCAGAATCATATATTATCAAGCAAATGAAGTGTTATTTTTCATCAATAAAAAAATGCACTGTATATCAGAAATTATGAAGGTGCTAGGATGAAAGGGATTGAACAAACTTCTAGTCCATTACAGAGGTTCACATGTAAAACAGGGCAATCGCAAATCAATGCAAATGTTTCACAAACCAGCATTGCATACCAACTCCAAATAGTAGTTAACAAACTGATCAGTTCTCACGTGTATTGCAAGGATGCAACGAGCAAAGCTCTCAGAGTCATAATCTAATATTACTCAGTACATTGGAGCCACATAGCACCACCATATATTTAGGTAACCCAGCTATTTTCATTCTACAGGATATAATGTCTGTGAACCGTGATGATACAATATAGTTGTGCCTGTCATATGGTATTTACTGCACACCACACACGCTATCTTGTGTTAGACACCACACAAACCATAACAAAAAATAAACCAGGAGAAAACAATGAATGGAATGGATCATGCATGCAAGATATATTAATTTTCAGCCAAAAAACTGCAACTCTGCAAGTGAACCAAAATATCAAATCGAAGAAATTCACAGGCAAGCATTTGATGTGCTCTTTTATCAGGCCATGAATGATTCTTATATACGTTGCAGCAAGAGGCGGAGCGTGTTTGTCCTCTCAAGGAGGCCCTGGAGAATTATGTCAAATAAATTAACTCTTGTTTGATTTTCCTGATCAGCTACCCTTCATATATATAAGGTTGCCCCATTAGGCCATTAAAACATATTCAAGCTTTACAACCAATCTCAACTAACCTAGTAAACCAAGGCTAACTAATCTCCTAACAATTAGATAACTTAACTTCCAATCCAACTCTATCTCTAAGAGCAACTCAAAGAACCTCTTTATATCCTACCTAATTGATAGGAATAGAGATTTTGGTGGAAAATACCCTCCACAGCTTCTTTAATTAGATCTCCAAATAAAGCTATCCTTTATTCTGGATTTCTTGCTAGCTAAAAATGGAGAGCAGGGCTGGCTCTCTATAGTGCTTACAAGATATAGACAATTTGGAGGGTGAAAGATATAGAGAGCTATTTTTATTCAAATGGCTCTCCAAATGATGATTTAGAGAGTGAGTTTAAGAAAGACTCTTAGAGATGCTCTAAACATGCCTAATGCTTGCCGATGTGCTTCTTGCGTCGCTGATATTGTGGGCCCAGGAAGGCATCCACAACAAGGCCATATGGTCGATCTTACATATACAATTCTGGAGACTGGAAAGTAGATTGATTGGGTCCATAGAGAACCAATGCTAGTTAGCACCACATGTTTCAGTACTTGCAGGCGCTTATTGTATATACAAGTACTTCATAAAAATATATCAAATTAAGAACTCAGGTGAAAAAAACATACAAACCTTTGAAACAAGCGAAAAGCCAAGCTGGATAATGGCTTTAGAAAACTTTTCAGGATCAGCACCCCCATTGTTCGGGTCTAGCCTACTTCGCACTTCAGCAATAACAAGCCAACCACTGCATAAACAAATCTATAAGTAAAGAGAACAAGAAGTAGCCCTTTGCAGTAAGAGTTGCAGCAGCTAAAGGTTAAGCAAACCTTGGCTTGAGAACCCTATTTGCTTCCTCTAAGTAACTTGGATAGTTGATTCCCATCAAAGAAAGACAAAATATTGCAACATCTATAGAGGATGGCTCCAATGGAGTCTGCAGAGACACCAAAAAAAGGAAGAAGTTTAGTTCAATTAATTATTTGCATAGTAGTCAAAGATTCAGTGCCCATTTTATTCAGTTTGACTACTCCTATGTTCATCCTGGAAAAAAGGCAGAAGAACAGGAGATCACTTTGGACAGTCTCTTCGAATAGAGAAGTCATGTCTTAAAATTAATTCAACACTAGGATGATGACGAAATATTGGATGTTGTTACAGTTCTAACTGGGTCATCTGACACTTCAATTTCCTATAAGTTAGTGAATGCGACACTGATGCAATTATGTCATTAAAGAATACATAAAACAAAGTTTTTGCTTAATCGATGCACATCACCTCAAAGAAACTACATTATCTTAGTTATGTTACCTTCAACTCATCCATCAAAACTAAATATTCAATTAAGCTAGCTTTTACCGAAAATAAAATCGAATATTAACATCAAGGAAATATAGTTCTAGAAATTCTTTATCCATGTAAAAACATAGTACAATGGTAGATAAACTGTTCAACTGCAACTCTGCAGGTTCGTAAAAAATAAGTAGCGCTGAAATGGTCTTGTACAAAAATATTGTCAAAATATGGACCATTCTTGCTCATGCAACAAAACCCCGTGATGTTGTTCTCAACCATTACCAAGAATTATGCCAAAACCAACCACAAGGATGGCAAAGAACCACCAGGAAAACGTTTAGCAAACTAACATAAAGGACAGATAGCTAACAGTGCAAAGCATAAGAAAGGTATTATGCAGCTTGCAGCCAGTGCTTACATGAGCCATATCACAAGCAATCACTGAAAGATCATCTGAAACAAGATCAATGGAGAAAACCTTGTTCTTCACATTTTTTGCAACTGCGGCATTGCCTGGGAAATATGAATAGTATTCTCATAATTGTGCCAGGTAAATAAAAAGATGTAAAAAGGAGGAAACTTGCAAGAAGCATCAGCTACAGGACAGTAAGATTAATCTTACCACAGCCAAAATCAGCAACAGTCCATGATGCATTGTGACTCTTCAACCAATTGATTATTACATTCACTGGCTGTTCAGGCCAGTGTGACATCTGCTCTTGATATCCTGTATGATACTAAGAGAGAAACGTGAATTCAAGCATGTAACCTCATGGTTAATTAGTTGCTTGAATGAATCCTTTTTTGCATAATAATCACAGCAATAAATTTTTGGGACAGATACTAGTATTAAAGCATGAAGAATAAAATAATAGCGTACCACATCAAAAAGATTAGGGTCATTTTTGAAGTAGTCAAATGCATCCTCTCCACTGAGAAAGATAAAGAATATATATGTGAAAATGTGAATGAAACGTGATAAGAAGCTCTGCTGTCTATGGTCTATGGATTCCAAGGTCTCACAGACCTTTAGTAATTCAGTACAGTATGCTTTACTAATGATAAGGCAACCAGCATATAAAGTCATATGGGGAAATTGTTAGCATTAGCAAATCACAGAAAGTAGGAGGTAATGAGACACAATATCACTATCATGAATTATCATCATTTGTAGAGAATAGGAGCTAACAAGACAACCATGTATGTATTGTCTAACGATTGTCATATGCAATCACAGAAAGTATAGCGTTCAAGCCATTCAAGACATAAAAAATCAACCAAAAACAAGTGTGATGTGTAGAATGTGAACCTGCAGGTGTATAGCTTCTCGTTTAACATTCTGAAATGGCCACCAGATAACCTTGCACGCATCTAAGATGTCACCAAACAACAAACAGATTAGTTAGTTCACAGAAAACAATTAAAGTATGAAACAGGGATAAACTCTATAATGAAGCAATATATATGCGGTCAGGTTTAAGTGTTTACAACTCCTACCATCAAGAATTCACAGTGCTAAATTTATCAAGTAGAACCAAATGAACACCAACTGTTACTTTTTTGTGCGAACTGGAGCAATGCACTAAGATACAGCAATGCACAGAACTAGGGGCTTTCCTTCATTTAGCTATGCCTTTTTTCCCTGCAGCTTGTCATAATCAGAGATGCAAAAGGACTACCAGCTCAATATCACAGAACTGCCCGTCATGTACTATATAAAAACACTAATACAGTAATCATCACACAAAGCACACTTGTTAACACTGGCGTCGCACATACACAGATTTTTGTTGTCCCCAATAAGCAGCCGAGGGATTCGATATAGTTTGCAACCCAAACCTTCTACTGCACCACTGAACACTCCCTCCAATCCGGTCATCCGGGTAAGATAGACTACCTTGTCCAGTAGGCTCGAGGTGTTGCCTCTCTTCGGCATGGCGGCGGCCTGGCCAGCGATGTCCTTGCGCCGCCGCTTGACCGGTGGGGACGCCGGCGTTGGGGGCGCAGCCGCTGGAGGAAGCCCCTTCTGCGAGGAAAGCTTTTTGCGATTCCGGACGCCTCCTCGCCGGCGCCGCTTGCGGCCGGCGGCGGCCGACTCTTGCGGTGGATCCATGGGAGCGGGAGAGGGCTGCGCGAGCCGTGAGGATTGTCGGAGTTCCGGGTCGTGCGACTGACGTTGTGGCCCACTGTCAGCCTAAGCTTGCCTGACACGGGGCGATGAAGCTCGCAGCAGGGACGCACGCCGCCACCGTCACGACTGCGCGCAGAGCCGCGGAGGAGATAGCACTGCGCCGCCGGCCCGCCGCCACGCTCTGGTCGGTGTGAATGGGAGTTGCCGAGTGGTGGGGGCGGGGGGACACCGATGCCAACTAGTTGGGCCACGGCGAGGACGCGAGGTTGGGCCAGGAGCCCAGGAGCGGGGGTGGCTGTGTCTGTGACTCATTTTGTTCGCTGGGAGTTGGGCATGTTTGGCATGGTTTCGGCAGTCGGCTCCGTCTGACCGGCTCCGAGCCTCCGACGGCTCCGGTTCTGTTCCTGTTTGGTTCAGTGTTACGTGAGGGAATGGTAATGGGATCACCTGCCGGCGCTAACTGTTAGAGCATCGAGTTCCTAAAAATTTCTTCGTAAAACAGTAGAGTTTTCTACCTCGCCAAAAATATTAAGAGAAATAAATAAAATTATCTCCAATAATTTTTTATAATTCACTCCTAAAATATAAAAGACGATTTTCATCCGGAATTCTATACTATTTCTAAATTATCCTAACAATTTTTATATATTCTTTCTCTCTTGTACATTTGCATCAGAAGCGATTTCTTACTCTTTACTCTTTTTCACGCCCTCTACCTTGGGGGACCCATACGCGTGTCTTGCACGCGCGGATATATCTGCTTTCGGAGTGCCAAATGATTGGGATGTGGGATTGAGAACTCTTGAATATAGATTTTTTCTATTTTTATCAAAAACCCTAGATTGGAAGGCTTTATTGGAATTTTTGGAGATGCTCTTATGGGGGGACAAAATACGCTACTTGTTTGGTTGTGCTTCCCACCGCGAGTTCGATGCCACATGCATTGAGAGCTGCGGCGCTCTCTCTGTTAGCGCATGGGGAGGGAGGGCAAACGGTCTTGTACTGTGCTGGATCCGTTTTCAGGGTGACATGCTAGAGCATCTCCAACGGTACGTAAAAAATACTCTTAAAAATAGGTTTTTTTCAACCTTTACAAAATATATTGAGAAACATAAAAAGCTACAGCTTCAATAGTTTTCAAAGTCTCGCGTCTAAGAGCACATCTAGGAATTTTGACAAGATAAAAAAAAGACTCATCTCTGACAACTCTCAAACCCACCTCCTAATCTTTTTGGCATTTGGAAAAAACAACCCTCACGCGTGTAAAGTTACGCACACGTATCGTCGCCCCAATCTGAGATGGAAGGGCGTGGGGAAGTGTCGGGGACCTAATACCAGGGTACCCCAGGAGGTGGAACCGATAACCACCAAACGTGAAAAACTTCCGGACGCATAAAGGCGTCATGTCATCCCTTGTTCGAGTAACAGGAGTTCGGTTCCGCCTCGCCCGACACCTTTGGGACGGGCTCGATCTCGCCCGAGGGCCGAGGGATAAACTCCGTCTCGCCCGATGCCTTGAGGGCGGGCTCGGTCTCGCCCGAGGGCTAAGGGATGAGTTCCGTCTCGCCCGATCCCGGAGGGGCAGGGTCAGCCTCACCCGACGCCTTTGTGGGATAACCCTGTCTCGCCCAAAGGCTCAAAGCCAAACTCCGTCTCGCCCGACGCCTATAGGGCGGGCTCGGTCTCGCCCAAGGGCTAAGGGATGGATTCCGCCTCGCCCGATCCCAGAGGGATAGGGTTAGTCTCGCCCAAGAGATAGGGATTGATCTCCGCCTCACCCGACGGCCCAGAA
>NC_089586.1:33471303-33569756 GCF_019320115.1 Miscanthus floridulus | reverse complement strand
TATTTTTTTTCAATGGCAGTGGTTATAATGAATTCGGAAGGGAATGTGTCAGGTTCCCAGGGCAATGACCCTCCCCGGCGTTCCTCCCGTGTTGCTTCGCATGAGCAGAATGTATCAGGTGCTCAGGGCAGTGACCCCCCGACGTTCCCCCCATTTTGCTCCGCCGGAGCCAAAAAGGCTGAATGTATACAAGTCAAAGGGCAGGAAGAAGAGATTAAGGCTCCCTAGTCCACCCCGACCTGATGTTGAGAGTGAAGTGCATGAACGACAGGAAAGAGAGCAAGATCCAGATTTTGATCCTGGCACTGATGGTGACGCAGGGAGTGAACAACATGGAGAGGATGATGCTGAGGCTGGCGGCGATGGTGACACTAGTGCTGATGGTGATGGGGATGCAGTGAATGTAGCCAATAAGAAGAGGCCCCGCAAGTAGCCTCTTGCAATTCGTTGCTCTCCTTCAAAATTTCATGAACTTCTCAAAGCTCTCCCTGCTGACCTCGAAGATATAGTAAAGGCAAGGGGTTTTGGTGGATTGTTGGGATTCAAACCAACCTGCCTGGATAGGAAGTTGCTCACCTGGCTTATGTTGAGGCTTAACCCAGAAATAATGAAATTAGAGCTTGGTGGTGGTAAAGTGATTGATGTTAATGAGCACACTGTTTGGTGTCTGTTCCAGATACCCAAAGTTGGCGGTGACCCACCTTATATGTCTAACGCTGAAGCTCGTGTTAGGCGGAATGAGTTGGGAGAACAAATCTATCCTAGTACATACAAAAGGCTGGGTATCAGGATTGTGGATATTGTGGATGGACTGAAGAGCAAGAAGCTCACAGGGGATTTGGGTCTCAGGGCATTTTTTATGGCTGTATTCCAATCTCTACTTTTCTCAAACATTGATAGTTGCATCAGGCTTGAGGATGTTATATATACTGAGGATCTGGACAACATTGGCAAGATTAATTGGTGCAAAGCAGTAGTGGACAACCTTAGCAAAGCTGCACGTTTGTATAAAAAGGATTTCGCAGCGAAGGGCGTCCATGCACCTCTCACAGGATGCAGTATTTTTCTTATGGTAAGTTTTTGTTGCATTTACTGGCTTTTGTGACACTAGTAGTTTTCCCTGGTTGTGTAGTAGTTTCTCCAAAAACACACATTTTGTTTATGGCAAGAGTTGCAAATGGGGTCATGGCATAGTAGTAATTGTGTTGTAGTTTTGTTGCAATTGGGTCATGTTTTTGGTAGCAATTGGTCTCCTGTTGATCTTTTCTTATCTAGCATTCTTTATATTTTTGACTTATAATTTTCTGCAGTAGTTTTTGTTGCATTTACTGGCTTGTTACACTAGTAGTATTTTTTTCTGGCTGTGCATTTAGTTTCTCAAGAGTTGCTAGTGGGGGTCATGGCACCATAGCAACTGTGTAGTAGTTTTGTTGCAATTGGGTCATGTCTCCAGTAGCATTTGGTCTACTGTTGTTTTATTTTTGTCTATCATCCCTTGTATTTTTTACTAGTATTTTTCTGTAGTAGTTTCCGTTGCATTTTTACTGGCTTGTTACACTAGTAGTAATTCTCTGGCTGTGTAGTAGTTTCTCCAAAACACACATTTTGTTCATGGGGCAAGAATTTGGAACTGGGGTCATGGCACCAGTATCAACTGTTTAGTAGTTTTCTGTTGCAATTGGTTCATGTCTCCAGTAGTAATTGAATTGTTCATGTCATCAGTAGCAATTGTGTAGTAGTTTTCTGTTGCAATTGGGTCATGTCTTCAGTAGTAATTGGTGTCCTGCGTGTGTTTTTGTTGTCTTTTTTATACATGCAAATGTTATACGTCGATCACTTGCAGCATGGGCTACAAGTAGGCTCGTTCGCGCTCCCCCGATGTGCTATTTTGGATAGCAAAATTATCGACAGAATTACAACATTGGATCGCAGGGGAGATGTTCCAGAAGATGCTATTGAATATGGCAACCTCAGGGTAAGATGCTGATAATCTATTTTTTCTTTTTTTTGATTTTTTTTTCTTTTTGCATGTTTTTTATCCAGTATGTGATTTTATGTTTCGGATAACTAGTTTCATTTTTTTGTTTTTTTAAAACCTGCAGTTGAGAAGCATCGCTGCCACATGTTATACACCCTCCGCTTTTGTCCCAGCTGCTCCTGCTATTGCTGCCCCTCGCCCTATTCTTGCTCTTGAGGGAGCTTCTTATGCTACTGGTACCACAGCAGACATGGCTGGCACACATCATCCCCCTGGCGGGCATGCTACCATGGAGGTTCAGCCTCCTGTTCTACACCAATACCCGAGCTTCCGTACTGCTTTTGGCTAGAGCATTGCTGATGTAGTTGGAAGAAGTAGGAAGTCAGAGGCGCTTAAGATATTGAAGGCTTTTGATGACAGTACTGCCCGGGCCCAGACCTACGCGACCAAGGCTGCTCAGTACATTACTATGGCCAACGATCTAATGGCAAAAAGTCATCACGAGTGCTTCAGTGCTATTCAGAAGCTTCTTGCTGATTCCCATGCTGGTAGGGAAGCTGCTAATGAGCGTAGGAGGGGAAAGAGGAGGAAGAAGAGTAAATCTGGAGCATCAGGTAGTTTGTTGCAGTTTTCAATGTATTCACATTGCAATTACTAACATATATATGTGTTGTAATTGTGTGTCATACCAGTTTTGAAATTTTTATTATCAGTTTATTTGCAAGACTAACAAATTTTTGGGTATGCAGCAGCAGCTAAATCAGTTGTTGATGAAGATCAACGCAAAGCAGTAGGTGATGAAGATGTTATAGAAGAAGAAAACGTTGGAGCAAATTCTGGAGGAGGTACTTTTGTTGCATTTTGTCTTTGTTTCATTTTTCAATTACCACATTATCTATGTTGCAATTGGGGGGCGGGGGGCCAACAAGCTTACCTGGGGTGTCTATTTGTTTGGTATGTAGGAGGAGAGACTAGCGGAGGACATATTCCAGATGTTGAACCACCACTAGGTTCTCTTTTTTTGTTGCATTTTTGTCTTTTTGTTTTCATGTTGCAATTACAGCCATTATCTGTGTTGCAATTGGGGTGCAGGTGGGCCAACAAGCTTACGTTGGGTGCCTATTTTTTTTGGTATGCAGGAGGAGAAACTAGTGGAGCTAGATTTGGCCAAGATGAATTTCATGAAGAAGAATTCGTTGGAGATGGATTTGGCCAAGGACGTGATTCAGACCATGATATTGGCCAAGGACCTGAAGGCGAAGATGGAGATGGCCAAGAAGGTGCTGGAAAAGGACCTGAAGGCGGAGACCGAGATGGCCAAGAAGGTGCTGAAAAAAATCTGAGAAAGGACCTGAAGGCAGAGACCGAGATGGCCAAGAAGGTGCTGACAAAGAATCTGGTGCAGGAGGAGAGGGCAAAAAAGATGCTGGAGAAGGTGGAAATATTGGAGGTAATCCTTGAATACTTATGTTGGAATGGACGAAATCACCATGTAATTTTTTGTTATTCTTTTTCATATTTTTTTGTAATCACCACTAGTATTTTTCTTCCTATGTAGTACTGGGTCATGGCACTAGTAGCAACTGTGCCGTAGTTTCTGTTGCAATTGGTGAAGGGTCGAGATGGCGACTAGAGGGGGGGTGAATAGTCTTTTCTAAAACTTAATCATATCGGCTAACTGATACAAATGTGGAATTTAAACTAACGGTCTAGCCAAGACTACACCCCACTATATATGTTCACTAGCACCTTGCAAAGATAACAATTAAGCAACAAAGGTGCCGGGCTAGCTAGAGCTCTCCTAAACAATTCTAGGAGCAAGGTTACACAAACCTATGCCACTAGTACTTTAAGCGACAAGGGAGCTCCTACACATGCTAGTAAGCAAAAGCACAAAGCTAACTAAGCTCACTAGCAATGCTCAATAACAAGGCAACCAATGCCTAATTAGAGAGTGCAAATACTTAGCTACACAAACTAAGCAATGTGATTAACAAGGTTACTAAAACCAAATTAGCCATGCAAGGGAGCTACTTCTATGCTACACAAGCAAGAAGGTAATTAGCAAGCTACGCAAGCTATCTAATTACAAGAGCAACAACACAAGCTTAATGTATATGAAAGTAAACGCAAGCTTGTGTAATGGGGATGCAAACCAACGGGAAGAACAAGGTTGACACGATGATTTTTCTCCCGAGGTTCACGTGTTTGTCAACACGCTAGTCCCCGTTGTGTCGACCGCTCACTTGGTGGTTCGGCGGCTAATTAGCATCACCCGCTAAGCCCGCACGTCGGGCACCGCAAGAACCTACCCCTTGAGTGAGGGTAGCTCAATGACACGCTTTACTAAAGTTGCTCTTCGCGACTCCCGCAGGGCGAGCACAATGCTCCTCACAAGCACTTCTCCAGAGCGCCGCACAAGCTTCTTGCGCGCTTCGACGGAGATCACCACCAAGCCATCTAGGAGGTGGCAACCTCTAAGAGTAACAAGCACCACTGGCTTGCAACTCGATCACCTAGTGCCACTCGATGCAACCTCACGATGCAATCGCACTAGAATCGCTCACTCACACAATCGAATGATCACTATCAAGTATATGTGTAATAGAGGCCTCCTAAGCACTCTCAAGCATGGACACAAAGTCCCCCAAGGTGCTCAGCACCAGCCATGGCCGAAGGCCACTACTATTTATAGCCCCAAGGGCTAAACTAGCCGTTACCCCTTCACTGGGCAACGGTCGGGCCGACCGGACGCTCCGATCGTGTTGACCGGACGCTGGACCTCAGCGTCCGGTCGCCCACAGACAGCCACATGTCCCGGTTCCAACGGTCACTGACTTGACCGGACGTAGTAGCTTCAACTGACCGGACGCTGAACCCCCAGCGTCCGGTCGTTTCCAGTAAGCTCTTAAGCATGACCCGACGCGTCCGGTCGAACGTGATCGGATGCAGCCAGCGTCCGGTCACACTCTAGCTACTGCGTCACTGTACGTCAGCCTGACCGGACGTAGCCAGCCAGCGTTCGGTGCTTTTAGACCTAGCATCCGGTCAGTTGACCGACGCTAGCGTCTTCACGACCAACTCGTTTTCACTTCTAACTTCTTCACCCTTGCTCCAATGTGCTAACCACCAAGAATTTGCATCTGGCGCAATAGAAAATAGGTATTCCATTTTCCCGAAAGCGCCGAATCCTGCTGAGCAAGCTCGGCGGGAGGGAGAGAGGGACCCAAACCCATCTCACCCCTGCAAACACCACCTCCTTTGTAAATGTGCCAACACCACCAAGTGTACACCACCATATGTATGTGTGTTAGCATTTTCACAATCATTTCCCAAAGGATGTTAGCCACTCAACTTGCCACGCCACTCAATCCTAGCGACAATGCAAAGTTAGATCACTCGAGTGGCACTAGATGACCGATATGCAAACAAGTTTACCCCTCTTGATAGTACGGCCATCTATCCTAAACCCGGTCATAAACTTCTCTACACACCTATGACCGGTGAAATGAAATGCCCTAGGTTATACCTTTGCCTTGCGCATTCCATCCCATCTCCTCCAATGTTGATGCAACAGATGCACCAACACGATCAACAATGATATGATCCACTTCATATCATCACATGATCATATTGGTTCATCGATCTTGACTTTACTTGCTCTTCACCGTTGCCATCGTCCATCGGCACCAAGTCTTGCTCAAGCTTCACCGCCACGCGGTCCATCACTCCAAAGCCTTCGACTTGCCCTTCACGCTTGCAACCGGTCCATCAAGCCAAGTCTTGTCTTGATCTTCTCCACCTTGATCACATGACTCAATGTCATGTCTCATGTGCATTTAAGCTCCTTCATCATCACATGTGTGAGCTTTGCAACATCTCCAAGCCATTTTCACCTTCATGGCATATGTTGCTCACACACATGTACCTATGGACTAATCACCTGTGTATCTCACATAAACACAATTAGTCCACCTAAGTTGTCACTCAATTACCAAAACCAAACAAGGACCTTTCAATTGGGTCATGTCTCCAGTAGCAATTTTTGGTCTCCTGTGTTTTGTCTTTTTGTTTTTTATACATGCAGATGCTATACGTCGATCTCTAGCAGCATGGGTACAGTTATAAGTGTTTTTATCTAGCATCCTTTGTATTTTTGACTAATATTTTTTCTGTAGTAGTTTTTTGTTGCATTTTTTTATTGGCTTTTTTTGTTACACTAGTAGTATTTTCTTTAAACACACATTTGTTCATGGCAAGAGTTGCAAATGTGGGTCATGGCACCAGTAGCAACTTTTGTAGTAGTTTCTATTGCAATTGGGATCATGGCACCAGTAGCAACTGTGCAGTAGTTTCTGTTGCAATTGGGGTCATGTCTCCAGTAGAATATGCATTTGCAATGTGGTAGGGTCCTACAACCTTAATTATTCCAGCTTATATTTTCCTTTTTTTCAAAGTTATAGATCCTCATTCTCGAATTCGTGAACCAGTTAACACTGAGTCAAGCAGCGGCAATGTTGATGCCCAGTCATCTCAGATTAGCCCCCCACACACGCCGCCAACACCTAGCAGCAATGTTGATGACCAGGAGAAAGGCATATCAAGTAATTCTTTTATATGAATCTCCCTCTTTTTTTGGCTGTATTCATTATGAGTTTTTTTCTTCCATTTTGCCATGTTAATTCTTATATACTTTTATTTTTCATTTACCCCTAGCACCGCTTCCATTGCGTGGTCCTTCGAAGGGGTTGGAGTCCATAATTAATCAGCTAGAAACATCTATGCTTGGTGATCCCTCCACTGACCAGGTGACATGATGATCACTTCATAGTGTAGTAATTCTTGTAGCATCAATATTGTAATTGGATTGTCTTATTGGTTGCAATTTGTATTCCACAGAACATAACCAGTGAGATTGGAGGTGCATCTAGGCAACCACAACCACAGCCTGCCAATCCTGAAGTTGAGACACCGAGAAAGGAGGCATCTAATCACATGGAGGATCCCTTGACAACCTCAAGCACCGGCCGCAAAGTTAGCAAATCTGCTGTAAGCTATTTATGACACAAACACACACACAATTATTTTTTTATGCAGGCAGCTTTTTTTCTCGTGTCTGTTTGCATATATATAGCTTTTTTTCTAATAGTTTGCAGCTCACTATAATTTTCCATTTTTTTCCAAGTCTCTTCATGGTGGTCGTAAGAAAGTGAAAGCTGTTCGGGCACCTACCGGGAACAAGAGGTCTCTTGCTCGTATGAAGAAAGAGCAGGAAGCGCGCCGCGCTCAACATGAGAAATATCTGTGTCAGATGCGCGATGAAGCCAATGTAGAGATTGTCATGTTGAAGAGCAGTGTCGTTGGTGAGGAAGGGCCCAGCGGAGCTGCATCTGATACGTCTTTTCTAGATGATCCAATTGAAGACATAAATTGCTTAACCCCACCTATCTGGTTGTCTCAAGAGGAACGTGAACAAGGATCACAAGACTTCAATCAGTTCCAAAAGATGATCTTCAAACATGTGGGAGAGCGGTTGAAGAAGAAGCCAAGGAAGTACATATCTCCTTTCCTAATTCCCAACAACCGCCCGAAAGTACCATTGGCAAAGGCTCTAGCTCTGAGGATCAAGATCGCGTCTGATGAGAAGCTAAGAGAGTAATCACCCACATATCATTGTTGCAAACGACATACATCAGTGTTGCAATTAGCTTCCTATCTTCTGATTTTTTTGATTTTTTTGTAACATATTCTGTTTCTGCCCACTACACAGGATGGCTCTGATTGATTTCAGCATCTTTTGCTCTTTTGACGGCAATGATCTACTTACCAGTTTTGCGGATGACAAAGATGGTGACTCTTATGTTCTAGATTTCACTGTTCATTGTCTCTGTTATGATGATATTGTCCACAAGGAAAATTCAATCGGATATAGGTTGTTCCTCACCACCGGCTTCTATGTGAGTTTTTACTGAACCCCCATACACACTTTTCTTTTTTGCACATTAGCTGCTATTTTAATCTTCGCATATTTTGTTTTCTCCAACACCTGGTAAATGGCATTAACAGCGTCTACACAGATGATGGAAAAATTGAGACTCAAGAATTCACTGTATTAAGACAACACCTTGAGAATGAAGTCAAGCATTATCCTGATTTAACCAGAGCAAAGCTGGTTAGTATCTGATTATTTGATTGGTTTTGCTTTTCTCTCTCTTTTTAATGATTTTTGGAACTGGCCACAACTGATGCATCATACTCAACTGATGTGTAATTAACCAGCAAAGTAGTCCCACTGCAAATGTTAATTAACCAGGTTGCAATTGTGTCACATCCCATGTTGCAAACGGTGTATAATAGGTGTAGACAGCAACTATTTTTTGTTTACTCAACTGATGCATCATACTCAACATACGCATGCAGATATTTATTCTAGTATGTGTTGGGAAGCATTATTTTGTTTACTGCATCAATCAAATTCACAATCGGATCGATATCCTGGACTCAATTGACTATTTTTAGGCGGACACTAGCCCTGTATCATGCCACGAGCCCATTTTTGAGAAGATCCCCATCATAAGTGTTGTATTCCAGAAGGTCAGCAAGAAAAAATTCCCTCAAATTGAGAAATGGAGCAGACCATTCGTTGAGGTCCCAAAACAAGGCGGGCCCAGTGATTGCATGTTTTTCCTTTGGAAATATATGGAATTTTGGGATGGCGAGAAGCTGAACATTGACATCAATCCAGTGAGCATTTCCTTCTTTTTTTGCCCCCACATTTTCTTTGTGTTCAAATGTATATATGATCTGCATGTTCTACTATCATTTTCAGCAGTCTCAAATGTTCTTTTTTTCTTTCTTCTTCACTGTGTTTTTAGTTCAAGGGCATGATATACAGGGTAGAGCTCATGCACTACTTGGTGTTTCATCCACTGAACCAGGCTGACCTACCTGACGAACTGGATGTTTATAGGATTGGCGGAAGGAAGATACTTTGGGATGCCGAGCAATGATGAAGTTTCAGGACATGTTGTTTTTGTTTTGTGTGCCATTGATGTTTATCAGCATCATGCACATTGTGTTTTTTCAGTACGATGATATATGTGTATGTTTACACTGTTTGAAAACTATGTGTCATAACTTGCAACTCCTCGAGCACTCGTGTTGTAACTGGTTCAAAGACTTGTTGTAAATTGCAACTCCTCCCTGATGACATCTAAATGATGCAGCAAATTTGTTATTAATAACAAGGTTGCATATGTGTCATAACTTGCAATGCTTTTGTGCATATGTTGTACATAATCGTTATATTTCTTCTTATTTATTTAAGCTGTACTATACCGTGTCCCATCGTTTTGCTTACGAATGCATACAACTCGATCAATTAACCAGAAAACTTAGTGGAGGCTGGAATTGGTTGTCATACTAAGATAATTAACCAGGTTGCAATTAACCATGTTGTAATTCATAATTAACCAGGTTGCAATTGCATCACATATCATGTTGTAAATGGTGTACAATAGGTGTGCAATTTTGTATTAACCTGAGACTTTTTGCCATCATTCTCATTCTATTTTTTGCTTTTCCCAGAATTGGTTCTTAAACTAAGAATTAACCAGGTTTGTAGTTAATCAGGTTGCAAATGGTAATTAACTAGATTGCAACTGCGTCACACCCATGTTGCAAACGGTGTACAATAGGTGTAGAGAGCAACTATTTTTTGCCAGTATTCTCATTATATTTGATGTTTTCCAGAAACAGCAACTAGCAAGTATTCAAAAACAAACAAGCATGTGTTTCAAAGATGTAATCATATAGTTTTTAATTTATACACATATAACCTATAATTTGTAGAGGTTATAATCTACACATGCCACACTATGTGTTTTTACAGCAAGAAAACACAAAGGAATTTTTTGTTTTTTTTGGTCCAGCACTTTTTACTCGTTGCAGTTCACACGCGGAGCTCTCCCCCCATGGCCTCTGGTTGCTGAACCTCTTCCTCTTCCAGCCCCTCTGCGCGCAGAGCTGCTTGGTTGTGTTTTAGCAACTTCAGCAACATCTACATCACTTTCTTCATGCAGATCCCTCACTATCTTTGGCCGCCCTCTTTTCCTTGGAGGCCCAGCATTTGCTTTAGCACTCTTTTTGTGGAGACGCATTTTTGCTGCCTTGCTTCGATCGGGGTTTATCGGACATGTCGTGACGTAATGTGAACCCTGGACCCCACACCCGCTGCATTCCTTGTTACCATAGTTTTCTTTGTCATATGTGCTGAACGGGATACCATCACGTGGGGGCTCAACTTCATTTTTCCTTTTCTTCCCTCTGCCTTTTGTGCGTGCTATAGGGGGGGTCAATCAACAACAATCCATCATGCAACAGCGCTGATGATGGCTGCAATCCAGCACTACCATTATTAGGTTGTGTTGTTGTCACCACTGATCCAGTTGCCGACGGCCCACTGCCAAGCGACCCATTAGCTGTGGTCTCATCATTAGCAGGGTGTGCTGTTGTCGCCATTGATTCTGTTGCTGACGGCCCACTACCTGGCGACCCATTCTCCATGCTTCTTGGAAACATTTCAATTCCTGGGATGATCTTGTCCAGCTGCTTATTTGTCTCTTGACAAGCACGATCTGACCTACTTCCTGCCCTTCCGAGCTTCATCAACTTAGGTAGCAAGCTGGACATCCGGGTATGTTCTTGGCTTGCTGCTGGACCAATTAGCACGCCGTCATGCCTATCCCACGTAACTTCTTGCCTCGCACTACGAGTGTACCTTTTTTGGATGTACTTCTCTGGGATTTTCTTGACCTGCAGGTGGGTGAAGGCTCTTATAATATGCATGCAGAATAGCCCTGTAATTTTTTTTAAAAACAACAGATGCACATGTCAGAAGTTGCAATCATTTGTATGATACATGTTGCAACTGTGTGCCCACGAAGTTGCAATTGGAGCTTTTAACAAATATTTTTTTAGATCTGCGCATACCTGTGTGTTCCCATTGTTTGCATTCACATCTATATTCACCATTGTCCTTATCAGCAACCACCCTGAATTCATGTTGTGCCCAGCAGAAGCTCCCTCCCCCTTGTTCATGCTTCACCAACCACCCATTACTCATATGTGGGTCTGGATCAGGGCGAATGATAAATGCTGTGCTGTTATTGTACTGCTTTTTGTACTTTTGGTATACAAGTCTAGTGTACACTCTGCATAGCTGCTCATCAAATTTTGCTTTGCAAGCCCGCACCACCTCAGTCTGCATTTAGCAATCTTTATTTTTTAGTATGTTTGTCTTTTTTTGCAACTAGAATATGGACTGTGTTGTAACTGGGGAACAGTAACCATTGCAAATGCCATGTGATTTTTTTTGTTTTTCTTTTACCTGTGCATAATGTGTCTCTCCTGCATCCATGTGGTCAGTGTGCTGGAGTGAGTCTAGCATCCTTCTAGCGAACATGTGCAGGCTAGTGCTCTCACTAACATAGCCATCTTTGAGCACCCTGTTCTGGCTCTCCGATCGTTGCGTCGACGTCATCCTACCACAATACATCCCCTTGAAATAAGCAGCTATCCACCTCTCCCTCTTATCCCACAGGGCTCTAATGGCAGGATGATCAGCAATGCCACACTCATCAACTAGCTTCTCCTATTCAACCTCAAATTGCGTCGGGCCCAATGGATAGTTTATCAACGATTCAAGCCTTTCCTTCAAGTTTTTATCCTTGTGCTCGGTGTACAGCTGGTCCAACTCAAACTCCCAAGGCCTTATTATGTGCCAGCAACAGTTTCTGTGTTGAGACTTGAAAACACCAACTCAATTGCAACTTTCATTGCTGGATCTTCATCTGATAAAAGACAGAAAACAGAGGGAAAACAGGATCAGCAACACACACAGCGGCATTTTGCTGCAGCAACTATACAATTTTTTAAGGTTGCAATCAGTGTTTTTAGAAAAGAAGATAAGGCTCACCCGTCAGGATAACATGAGGTTCCTATCCACCAATGCAACTCTTGAACGTCTCAAACAACCATTTGAATGATCCAATCGATTCATCACCAATCAGAGCTTGTCCGAAGGTCACGTTCTTGAGGTTATTGTTGGCTCCAACAAACATCGCCAACGGCATCTTCTTGCTGTTGGTTTTATGTGTCGTATCAAAGGTGATGGTGTCTCCAAAATCTTTGTATTCAGCTCTCTGGCTTACATGACTCCAGAATATGTTTTTGATCACTCTAGTCTTTGGATCTGCATCCACATCCCAGTAGAAATATTCGTTGTTCTCCTTGCATTCTCTGAAGAACTACAGCAGCTTGTTAAGATCATCTTCTCTTTCCTCCCTAGCCTTCGCCGCCTTCCTGTGAACATTTAAAAAATATAGGGCAATTTTTGTTAGAAAAAGTTCAGACACATGTTTTTTTTTGCAATTCAGATATGTGACATCTTGCAATTCAGATATATGACATGTTGCAATTCAGTGAAAAAAAATTCAGCACGTACATATTCTTTATGTCCTTCTCTGTAAAACCCCACATATGGCGACCATCATACAGATCCGCCATCACATTCAATGCTGCCTGATGTGGAACTCCGTTCCTTGTCATTATGTTAAATAAGTCACTCATGCCTTCTGCCATGTTCTTGTGCGCGTGCATGTATCTTGTCATCCTGGGAGACGGCTCAAGTTTGTGGTTGTGGGCTTCCTGCACATGGTCAAAGAACCAGAAATTGTGCTTCCCATCCTTCTTAACTTTCACATAAGCCGGGCAGCCGCATCTTCTCGATCCCTTTTCTGTTTTTGCTTCTTCTTCTTTATTTTTGCTCTCATGTTTCCCTTCCCTGTTGCAGACCCAATGATTCGTCTCCTTGCTTGTTCTCGCTGTCCTCAAACTGAACCCAGCCAGCTTTGCATAATCTTTGTAAAATATGTAAGCATCATTTTTGTAGAGAATTGCTGCCTCACTCTTGGCACTAACACAGCTGGTATAGTTGATTCCTGACAAAAAGAAAACATACAAAACATGTGTGATATTTTTTTTTCAAAATAAAATGATGCAAACTCACTGAAAAATTCTCTATTGCAATTACTACCATGTCTCTGTTGCAATTTATACCACATCCTAGTTGCAATCAGTTGCATTTTCTTTTTATCAGATCCATGGAAAAGCCAAACACAGGTGATTCAGTTTAAAACTCAAAGCCATGTGTAGCAATTACTACCACATCTCTGTTGCAATTACTACCAAATCTCTGTTGCAATTAGTTGCATTTTTTTCCAGATCCATGGGAAAAGTCAGTGACAGGTTATTCAGTTTAATCCCAAAGCTGTGTCGCAATTACTACGAAAGCCGTGTCGCAATTAGTTGCACCCAGCACACAAATCACAGGTGATTCAAGCATTCAACTCACAGGCGCAGCATAAGGGAGGTCAAGTGCTTTTTTTTACCGGGTAGAACAGCTAGTTGGCATCTGGAGTCACCATGTCCCCTGGAGCCAATGTCGCCGGCGGCGTGAGTGTCGTCGTATGGTGGAGGGGATCACTTGAAATTGCTGTTATCGGGGGAAGCATGGGTGTCGACGACGGCGGAGGCTCTCTCCGATGTGCTTGAATCAACGCAGCGACCCTCTCCGATGCCGTCGGTGGATCACGCAGGGCGAGTGGCCCAGCCTCGACGAGCGATGGCGGCGTTGGCCCCATCTCGATGCTGGAGGCGGGACGTGGGGAGGCGGCTCGCGCGGCGGCGCAGGGCGAGGAGCGCGCTCCCCCTCAAGGCGCTCCGCCGGCGGCGGCGGCGCCTCTACTGCGAGAGAGGGGGGCGTGGGGTGGGATGCGTTTTTTCCTCCCCAGGCGATCCCTTTTTCTGTTTCTGTTGTATTTCTTACTTGCCGTTCAAGACATCCCGTGCACACGCATATATGTTGCAACCAGAACAGAATTGATGTTGCAATCACAAGACACATGGTGTTGCAATTAGCGCTCGATTCGGACGAATCGGATACGCGCGGCCCATTTTTTGCGGGGAGGCGAGCGGCCCACGTGCTGGCGGTTGTGCGCGGTCCACGCGTGGGTGGATGCAGGACCGCCCAAAATGGGCGTGGCCTGTTTTTGTTGGGCGCAGGGGCGGGAGGTGTTTTTGTGGTCTGTGTAATTGCTATATTAATTGTACCTTGTTGCATTTTAGCCTCGCCATGTGTGTGTGTGTCTATATATATATATATAGAACTACTATCCTGTAGCTGGCTACAGAATAACTTATTCTGTAGCCACTTTGAGTTACGATAATTACTATGTTAATTTACGAGATTATAGTAACTCCTTACTAAGTGGTTTAATATAACATTATGGTAAATATCCCCGTGTGTTATAGTAACCCAACTATCGTAAATATGTATTGACATTATGGTAAATTAGTATATAAAATTATGGTAAATGGAGGTGGCTACAGAATAACTTATTCTGTAGCCGGCTACTGAATAGCCTCTCCCTATATATATATATATATATATATATATATATATATATATATATATATATATATATATATATATATATATATATATATATATATATATATATAAGGGAAATGAATTATCGTTATTCGTGCACAATGTTCGTGTTCTTTTTGCATGCAAGACGTTGGACATATTGCAACTTTTCCGGCCTTTTTGGGCTGCCCAACGAGAAATATGCATGGTCCGATCAACATGCCATTTTGGGCCCTGCTTATTTGCTGCCCACACTGGCACACTTCTTGCTGACTTGCGAATAATAGTTTATGAATTAGAGACTGATATATAGACATAGATGTGTACACTGAATTTACAGTGTTCAATCTTTTTATTAGGTGCGTGATGTTGATATAAGCTTGACTACCATATATGTGTTTGATCTAGCTTTGCAATATATATAGCTGCGACTTAACAAACACTTAATGCCTACTACATTGCATGTTAGTTGCCAAATAAAGAGGTCGACGTCCGGTCCGATCACAACGAAATCATCATGCTCTGAGGCGCGAGTGTAAGTTTAGGGATTGTTTGTATAGAAGAGGTCTACAAATTAGTTCATTTTAAATTTCGACTCTAATCCATACATATGTACTAGACGGTGGGAGCAGTTTTCTTTACTATTATAGGAGAAAAGGCTAATAAGCTTTTGGAAAGGACAGTGTTAATCCGCTATCTTCCTCCTCGCAATGGCCCTTCCTCCCCCATCCCAGCCTCCTCCCCCGCCATCCCGGGCAGCGGCAGCCTCGCCGCTAGACGCGCTGCCCACCTCCCACCCCCGCCCTCTCGACCCTGCACTTCTCCTCGTCCTTGCCCCCACTGCCCCGCCGCGGTAGGGTCCGGCGAGACCCTGCCACGCTTGCGGCCCTCCTTCCTCCCCCCTCCCCCGCCCCGCTCCGATCTGGCCTGGCTGCCTCCACCGCCGTCGGAACCCTAACGTCACCCTCCTGCCGTCTCCACTGCCTGGTCAGCCTGCCTCCCCCCGAACCCCCCTTCTAAAGCCCGCCAGAGATGGAGAAGAAGAAAGGGAGAGTCGGAGAGAGAGGGCGCGGAACCCTAATACCGACTAGCTCGTCATCTCCGTCTTCGACACCGACACTGGCAAGGTCCCCGGTGAGGGTGGGGTGGGCCGTGGGGGAGGGTCTACGTCGGGCAGTCATGCTCCGGCGCGATGGGTCGCGTGTTTGCTTTTCCCTTTTGGAAATCTATCCAAGCAACCGTTATCAAGTTATGTTACAACTTACAAGGGCCTACTCTACAAACCTGACATGCATGGAAATTACCACTGGCCAAACATGCACGTGTGCTCCCGATTCAAGTGGACACCAATGCAAAAAATACTACTATATAATCTGCGCGCACATGCCTGGTGCACACACCTGCAACGTTGGAACTGGCCTGATTTTCCCGAATGCATGAAGACGTCGAGGAGAGAGATGGCGAGCGAGAGAGCAAGAGGAAACAGAGACCCATCGACCAAGCACTACCGGAGACCGGCTCTTTGCCGAGTGCCAGGTGGTTTCCCGAGTGTTATTTTTCGGGCACTCGGTAAAGGCTTCTTTGCCGAGTGTTTTTTTTTTACACTCGGCAAAGAGGCTCTTTGCCGAGTGTTTTTTTTAACACTCGGCCAAGAGCTTCTTTGCCGAGTGTTATTTTTTGATACTCGGCAAAGAAAACTTCAAAGCACATTTTGAAGCAGTAAATTAATTCAAATGAAAAAGTTTTCAACTACAAAGTTGTATAACTCATCAAGATGTACAATGTTTGTTTTGGTCTTTTCTTCATACGACAAAGTGAAAATAAATTTGTTCACAAATCTAACATATCTCTCTTGTAGTTTATGAAACTACAAGAGTGATATATAAGATTTGTGAACAATGTTAGAACGACCATGTCGGATGAACAGATGACCAAACAACCAAAATAAACTTTGTAGATCTCGAAAAGTTATGAAACTTTGTAATTGGCAACTTTTTGATTTGAAAACATCTTGTCATGCAAAACTGCGTTTGAATTTCAAAATTTTAAAATTCGAACTTTTCAAACGACCTCGGATGAAAAAACAACCAAAATAAACTCTGTAGATCTCGAAAAGTTATGAAACATTGTAGTTGACAACTTTTTGATTTGAAAACATCTTGTTATGCAAAACTGTGTTTGAATTTCAAAATTTTAAAATTCAAATTTTGTAAACGACCTCGGATGGAAAAACTTCCTAAACTAAAAGTGTAGATCTTGAAAAGTTATGAAACTTTGTAGTTTACAACTTTTTGATTTGGAAACATCTTGTCATGCAAAACTGTGTTTGAATTTCAAAATTTTAAAATTCAAATTTTGTAAACGACCTCGGATGGAAAAACTTCCTAAACTAAAAGTGTAGATCTCGAAAAGTTATGAAACTTTGTAGTTTACAACTTTTTTATTTGAATTCGTTTAGGGCCTCAAACATACAATTTACACTCGGTTTAGTATAATATATTGGAAACTAAAACGGAATCCAGACACAATTGAGAGTGTGGTGTAGTGGTAGAGGAGGTACGTGCATAGTGGGAGGTCTCGGGTTCGAATCACGTCGGCCGCGTAGCCATGAAATTCACGCGAAAAATGTCGTAGATGGGTGGGCGCTGGCTGGTGGGGGCCTCCATCGATAAAAAAAAAATTCCATTTTTTTGGGTAAAAATTCCCATTTTTTTCGGGTTTTTTTCGGTTTCAACTTTGCCGAGTGTCAGGCACTCGGCAAAGGCTTTGCCGAGTGCCCGATAAAAGACACTCGGCAAAGTTGGCTTTGTCGTCATTGTTTTTGGCGAGTGCTGTTCGCCGAGTGTTACACTCGGCGAACCATTTGCCGAGTGTTTTATGTCTTTTGCCGAGTGTTTCGGGCACTCGGCAAACTCAAGGAGTCCGGTAGTGAAGGCTCGGGTTTGTTGTGGCGTGGTGGACTGGTGGGCTAGCTGTGGCGCGCCATGGCCTGGGGTGTGAAATTCCAGGCTAGGGTTAGCGCAAGGAATTGTTTGGGCTGATTGATATAGAGCTGATGGAGCAACCTTTGCAAGGGCGCAAATTCACTTGGAACAATGCTGTGTTAGCTGCTAAGTTAGACAGATTCCTTTTTACAATAGACTGGGATTAAATGTCGTATACCCATGCTGTGGCGACAACCCCTTCCTAGATATGGTTCAGACCATGTTCCTTTGTTGCTGGAGTTAGATATATGGTTCAGACCATGTTCCTTTGTTGCTGGAGTTAGATATGGTTCAGACCATGTTCCTTTGTTGCTGGAGTGTAAGACTGAACTGTTCAAAGGGTTTTTCAAGTTTGAGAGATCATGGTTTCAACACGAAGACTTTATTCAGAGGATGGAGGTGGCATGCACTGTTGTTAAAAGGAGAATTGGGGAAGCCTTTTGAGTACATTTACAACAGATGAGAAAGTGTTTTAGGGGTGGAGTGCAAATGTGAATAGAGAGATTAGGAGAACAAAGCAAGAATCGCTGGGCGCTGGGCGGTGCTGGCTCCATCCACTCTACGCACGAGAAAGCTAGTACTATACGGTTGGAGTTGATCCCAGTGATTAAAGCTAGCTTTATTGCGCTGTCCCCAGATTTGTCCTTGCGGCCTCAGCTTTCCAAGGAAAGATAACAACAAAGTTAAAAACAGATGGCTAGAAAGATAGCTAGAAGGTTGCTAGGGCAAAACCGTGCAATTACGGCACAGCTGACCATATCCTACTTGCCCTTTTTTCTCCTTTCACCAAACCAAGCTTTGATGCCCAGTTCAGATCTACTCATCTCCGCACAGAGAGTAGGACAACCCTACTGATGATCTCCACATAAGACCCATGAATGTAAAGACTGGAAAGTGCCCAACTAATAGAGCTCGATCTTGTCAACACTTATAATCCATCTCCTGCAAGATGCCAGATTAGTAGACTACAAACCTTTTTTTTTTGTGGCAAGCGTCAAAGCGTGTTATCCAGCATCTGTTATCGCTCCAGCCTCCAGGGATGGCCAGAGATACCATTAATGTCAACATTATCATGGACTGGACTACAACTACAAGTAACAGATTCCCAAGTTCCCAACGTTTTCCCACGCACTTTCTTTTTCTTATGATGATGCTGGAACTTATCTATAGTACTAGTATATACATATTCTACTGCACCATGCATGTCGGTTTGCCGCCTTGAGCGGATTAATTAATCGATACAAAATCCAAACACATATAAAATGAAGGAAAAAAAAGGACAACTCAAGACCACGCAGCTTCCGGTTCCTCGCTAAGGCCCATTGTTTTGCCGGAAATGATTTTTGGGAGCCCAGCTTATTCATATATGGTCCCCAAAACAACTTATCTCTGTCCACTGCGCCAGGCAGCATCAAACAAATTTCAAACGCGAGTGATGATTAAAAAAACATAATTCAGACTCCAAGATGTACCTCAGGTTACAGGAAACTGAGGAACAGATGTAACTGCTGCAAACATGCAAGGGCTTCAAATCAAATCATAATACAGTACACTACATGCTCCTATTTTTTTTACTCTATATATACCAGCATTTTAAAGATACCTTTCCACAATGGCCCCGTTCGCTTAGAGGAATTCAGGAGGAATTTATGAGAGAAAAACATTGTTTCGGATAAAAAAAAGAAGCAGATCAAACCAAGTTTAATGGCACGCGAACGGCCGATGTGTGACAAAAGGGTGTACAGTAAGTACCAGACAGTGTCAGAGGACAAGATCTCACAGAACCTTCTTATGCTCCAGTGAGAAGCGATCGATCGAGTGAGTGACACATGCCCGTGGAGCCAGGCCGTAGATGTACTGCAGGTACCTGTTTCTCATTAATTGACTCAACAAGGGCAACGAACTTCATCAATTTAATTCACCTTTTCATTTCACACAACTTAACTTCTGTAGCAACGGGGGTGGTAGATTAAAAAAAAAAGCAACGGGGGTGGTTGCTGGCCTGGTAAAATATGACCCACAGCTCACCGGTTTATTGCAGAACGCCGCTTCATTTTGGTATCACAGGAAGGCTAAGGCCTAATACCCCCAGTCATGCAAATGACTCTGCTTAGAGATAGGAGTGCATCACCACAATGAAATTTTCAAATTTACATACACTACAATCACACCCGTTACAACTGATTCTTTTTTTTTTCTTTTCCGAAAAAACACGCCTGTGAAATAGAGTACGACATTCCAAAGTGTGACTTCCTAACTTATATTAGCAAGCAAGCATAAGTCAAAACCCATTAAGATACTTTAAACCCAAGCAATGCGTCCGAAATGATACTTCCAAACAAAATGGCAACAATTTTTCAGGAAAGCACCCAAACAGGAAAGTTGCAGGCTAGAGCGAACACAACATTTATAAGTGTGCAAAGTGGCAAACTGCAACCAAACATTTTCAGCAAAGACTCCACTCCAGCTCCCTTTCAAAGAACCCAAAATCACTCTGAATGTTTGGATACAGCAAAGGATCTAGTCTTATTATAGACATGTGTCAAGCTTATTGCTGAAGCAGACTAGCTACCATAAACCTATAGATCTATCGTCTTATTAATATAGTTTCCTAGATTGACAAAAGAAAGCCAAGTTCAAGCAAAATGAAATTTTCTACAAATTAAAGCACATGAGTTGTTCAATGGAGAAGAGATGAAGTTAGGTATATAAAGATTACTATAGCCCAACGGTATACCCTTTTTCCAACCTGATTTCTATTGTGAAATTATTGCAAAGCCAAATGTAAAACATACTATCAAATTCTCCACTGAGCAACAATTCAGTCGACTCCTATATTATAACGGTGTCAGGAAAAAAAACTATTATATTTCTTCACCGAACAAATATCGATCAACTGAGCACACACCATCGTCACCACCAGCCTGTGCCTGCAGCAACCTCAGACAAGCTTAAATGCCAACCAACTCCAAGCAATTCCAGAGCAAACACCCCAGGACAAAGGCAACCCTGTCAATTCTCTTACAGATCGCACTGAAGAAATCACTCTAAACGCAGTCTATATTCAGTTAAAGAACAGTTCATTGTAAATTTCAACATCCCATTACATATTTATTTATAGAGAACAAAATTGGGTGATGCAACACAATTAGAGATTCCAAATGAAGCAAAAGAATTTTGGCATTATGTCGTTATCTAAAAAATATATGCTTTGTGGTGGTGTCCATGCATCCAGTGGTACTCAACCATATGATTGGCCTCAGTAGCACAAGTCTGTTGCTTGTTGGTTTCAGTCAGAGCTTATCAGCCAGTTAACAGTGTTTTCCTCTCACAACAAACCAGCACCAATCGGACTTATCAGCCTAAAAACCAACCAGCGAATGGGCTTGAAGTTAATCCAAAACAGATGTACATTAACCCTACATAAACAACTACTAAGCAATCGACGACGGTCTATGTGGATCAACTTAGGGTTGCCCCACAAATAAATGTGGCAGCCATGGGTGTAGGTGAGAGTGTTTATTACCACTGTACTAGCAGGGAAGGTGGTTATGCTATGCACACACACACAGAGTTCACCGACAGCCCACACCTGCAGACACCATGTGGCCCCCCTTCAGTTGCCACTCCCCTGATTTCTCTCATCTTTTGCTCTGTACTCCTATCTCATAGTTGACGCACGCTTGGTATACTGCTCTTGGCCCCAGCACACCCCTGCTCTCCAGTCAGGCCTGGTTTAGTTCAAAAATTTTCACCCTAAACTATCACATCGAATCTTACGGCATATACATGGAGTATTAAATATAGATAAAAAAAATTAATTACACAGTTTGGTTGAAAATCGCGAGACGAATATTTTAAGACTAATTAGTCTATAATTAGCCATAAATGCTACAGTAACTCACAGGCACTAATGATGGATTAATTAGGCTTAATAAATTCGTCTCGCAGTTTTCAGACGAGCTATGTAATTAGTTTTTTTTTATTAATATCTGAAAACTCCTTCCGACATCCCCGAAACATCTAATATGACATCAAAAATTTTCATTTCGCGAACTAAACACAGCTCCGTGTATGCCGCCTTCTCCACTCCCTTCCTCTCTACCTACGCAGCTAACCACATTTATCACTCCCTGCAGAAGCAAGTACAGGCTGGGAAGTTTATATTCACTCAAACCAGTCCGTTCCTTCCCCACACGGCCACACACACTTCAGTTCATAGGCGCCCCAGCAGAGCTCATCTCTGGCTCGTGTGTCCTCCATGACAGAGAATCTCCACTCCAGGAAAATGGTACAGCCAAAGAAGTTTCGTGGAGTCCGGCAGCGCCACTGGGGTTCCTGGGTCTCCGAGATCAGGCATCCCCTCCTGTAAGGCCTTCTATCCCTATAATTTTTAGGGAAGAACATAAACTACTGGTGCGACCATAATTCTGAATTGCAATGCACGTATATTTTTGTGTTGCGTCCAGTAAGAGGAGGGTCTGGCTGGGCACCTTCGAGACCGCTGAGGAGGCAGCGAGAGCATATGACGAGGCTGCCGTGCTGATGAGCGGCCGCAACGCCAAGACCAACTTCCCAGTCCAAAGGAGCAGCACAGGGGAGCCTACCCCAGCTGCGGGAAGGGACGCTCGCAGCAACGCCGGCAGCGGCTCCTCTACCACCAACCTGTCCCAGATTCTAAGTGCGAAGCTCCGCAAATGCTGCAAGGCGCCATCGCCGTCCCTGACCTGTCTCCGCCTTGACCCTGAGAAGTCCCACATTGGTGTTTGGCAGAAGCGCGCAGGAGCCCGCGCTGACTCCAACTGGGTCATGACCGTGGAGCTCAACAAAGGTGCAGCATCCACTGATGCTGCATCACAGTCCACATCAGCAACACCTGCTCCACCAGCCACCCCGATGGATGACGAGGAGAGGATCGCCCTGCAAATGATCGAAGAGTTGCTGAGCAGCAGCAGCCCAGCTTCACCCTCGCACGGAGATGACCAAGGTCGCTTCATCATCTGAAAAAGCATCGATCAAACAGCACAAGTCACCATCCCAGATCGGAGTTTCGCTAGGCCGGTTGGTACACAAGCAGTTCAGGTTACTTCAGTAATATAGATATATATATGTCTATTACTAAATCCAACTTACAAGAACTATAAAGTTTGCAGTTCTATGTACTTGTGAAAAGCTCTACATACACATGTTCCTGTCAAGATACTTTGTTACACATCAATGTCAGTGATATAATTGCTTATAAAGGAAATAAATAGATTATGATTGTGTTACTGTTCATCCTTTGCTTGGATCCTGATGTCAAACTCAGTTGAGAAATCTCAACACAGTTTATTTCTTCAAACGAAGAACCAAGGCTGAACAAATAAATCTCAAAACAGGATGAAGGTGATGTTTGTGAAAAGACCTTTGCTTTTATGATAGAATGGTTTGAAGGGCCATGCTCTATGAGATATAATCACTATGGCATACATGACAAACCAGCAAGTAGACAACACATTTCTTTAATCATATCAACTAAATCAGTCACTCTAGTGAAGGCAGTTATGCAGAAACGGGTAGAATTCAGTGAGGAGAACAAGATGCAAATCATTTCACTAAAAAAAGGGTATCCATTAGAAACTCAAGGTTTGGCATTGGTTATCTGAAAACACACATTTTGGCACTTCTAACATCATCTCGCAGGCACAAGGAATGTGGTGTTTTTAGACGTCCAATTCCACATCACCAGGCACCACTGAACACTAATTGAGAATAGAACATTTAAAGATACCCTCTTCTGCCAATCTTGTATTAATGAATAGGTCATGCACTATGTTCAGCATCATGTAACCATCAAAAGCTCTACAATGTGGACGTAGAGATGCACTAGGGGTGAGAGCGATGAACCCAGCGTATGGACCATCAAGGTGTGCAACAAACACTTTAAAGGCCTTATGGTCATATTTCTCCTCATTAAATAAGCAAATGTAATATATAGATAATTGATAATCATGATAGGATACTACAGACAAATGCCATAATGACCAGCATAACATTTGCCATCAGACTAGGAACAATCAATATTCAGGTCTCAGAATTTTGGCATCTGGCTCCAGTATCCCATGGCGGGAATCAGAGTTACAATACCATGCCAGAATTGAGGTCTTCATGTATTGTTTCATCTTGAATGCATATGATCTTAAATTATTAATAATAGAAGATGAGGGGGTCTTTAAACCTTGATAAAATACAAATACAAAGATAATATAACAAGCCAATCTGTTAATCCACTGGAATTTTCACAACCTGTACAAGGACCCAGATTATTATTTTCGAGCATCAAAACATTACTAGAAATAGCCACAAGAAAGTCCCATCACATGTCATTATGACTTAAAAGGCAGCCATACAACTAGATACATTAGTGAAAATAACTGACATTGTGGTGATTCATCCACCACAGTGGTAGTAAACCCATGATCAGCAATCTTTGACATTTGCGTTTGGCTAGATGCTTTTAGTTAATTTTTCTTGTTCCCCCCTCCCTGTAAGTATGAACCACCTTGTGTTTATATTTATAAAATCACTGTGGGGAACTCCCCCACAGTCTGGCGTTCAAAAAAAAGAACCCCTACCAACTTGTATCTTAGCAGGGATGCAAACATGACAATGGCAAGTCAAAAGAAAGGGTCAAGGTAGCCCTACATATGAGTGCAATAGATAACAAGTTAACAAAGAAAGACACAGCAAGTGTGCTATTTTCTCTTCCAAAACTCAAAGAGCAGACAGCCAAAAAAGCAATTATCAGCTCCATGGTTTGGATTTGGAGGTTGGTGCAAAGCATGCAGTCAATGCTAAGGGCCCAGCCAGTTAGTTGGTCAGTCGCAACGTACGATTGTATTAGAGAAGAATAAAACAGAAGGAAACTAGATTCTCGCTATAGTTGATCCATACTGAGTTGTGTGTCATAATATAACTAAATAGCAACTTTGAGGCCTGAAGGTCTGTCATTTTGAGAGACTTTCTGGATAGCTACATAAAAGAGCTGAGTTATTTCAAGATAGTTAAGATGCTTGTTTTATATCTAGTCCTTGTCTACACTGTGAAGGTTTGAAAGGTAATGGACTATCTCCATTTTTTATCCCACTTTTTTTTTCTACAACGGTCGTGCCGAATTTCATTACCAGGGAGTAACAAAATTACAAGAGTTTAGTGAGACACAAAGCAGTTTGGACACTGAAACAAAAACGCCGTCACCTCCGAACACCAAGGATTCAGCCGATTAGGCACTGCTAACTGTGCAAAAGAAAATTGTCCCCACTACTTATGTTTATCTCAAACACATGCTTCATATGAAGTTATGTTTGATAACTTCAGTTCATTCATTGGGCACTAGCTGGTTCCCCTTAAAATTTCTTGTCTCCCATTACCACCATTGTTATCTCCTTGCAATCATCTTTCTCGCCACAACATTCGCTAAGGTAATATCTTAACAATGTGCATGTAGTATCAAATAACTCATTCTGTCATTGTGCTAGAACAAAACAGAAGAACGTGATCTTCGAGAAACAGAAATTACATATAGAGACATGTATCCTAGCTTGGTTTAGGTGAACTCATCTTTCAAAATTTAAGAAGATGGTATCTATGAATTGCTCATTAATCACTTATATAATCCAAACTGATCGAAATTAGTATGTGCACTGCATGGTATAAAGCTAATCAATAGACGATTTTATTCAAAAGAATTTGGTAGAAACGTGCCGTGCATCCAGCACCAATAGTAGACTATAACACAGACAGTATGTGAAATTTGATGGTCTGGTCTGATCATAAAATTTAGAGCTATGACATGAACATCTCCATTTTTTCTGCTATTCTGTTTCTGTGCTCGATAATTTCTGGTACCACATTAGCTGGTTAAGGAACTTCTATGATGCAAAAGCATGCATTGAATATGTCCAGCAAGATAGCTGTAGTGGTCCCTTTCCTTTGCATCTATCCTATTCAAATAGACCAGTGATGTCATCTTAATTAAGATTGCAAAGCACATCATATTAACTTATTCACTTTGTGATGGTGTGGTCTTGTCAAACACTAGATCTACCCAGAATGGTTTAAATAAAGATCAAATGTAGTAGGTGTCAATTAATTAAACAGCATACCAAGGGTAAACATGGTAGAATGTTTCTGCAATTGTAAAGGGATATTTGTACATAGAAACTATAGCTTGTGGAACAGAAAATTATCGAATGTTGCAATAGTTAGAATGAATAATATGTTCTACCTGCTAATTTGTTATTCCACTGAATCTTTTTTTTTTGGTTGCACTTAAACTATTGCTAGTAACCTTTCCAAAAGCACGTGAATGTTCCTAAACCTTGAATCAGATATGCAGGGAGTGAACAGGATATGAATACAAAAGATAGTGATTCAACATTCACAATAAGGAGTAAATTGGATGCAAAAAAAGGTTATAGAGTGTAGGGTTCAGCTATATTTTCCAGCATAGTTACTTCTCATCAAATTGTTATATTGTCAGATTCAGCACAGCATCTTTGGCTACCAATGAGCTACGGACAGTTTACCAACCCATATACTAGACATCTGGTAAGGACAACCACTAGAGCGTAAGATCCAACCTGCCCCTTTGAGTAGGGATAGGTACCGCAGGTCCACAACATAGTGGTCCTGAAGTACTTTCTAATCTTTCTTGGTGTTATTTTGTTTATTCAGATCAGCATACACCTCACTATTCTTATGGAATTGTACATGGTAACATTCAACCAAAATCACAATAATACTTTCAGTTTTCAGTAATACAGCACTATTCCGATTTGAATCTCCCTTCGCCAATATAACTGAATGAAATAACTCAGGAGGTGAAAGAATATTCCGGTAGCCTACAAGATATAATAAAGCTAATCGATTTTCAATCCAACTACAAGTCCATTTGAGGATAAAAAAAACTAGAGGCACACATAAAACATAGTAGAAAATGCAGCACAGGAAAAGTCAACTGTATCATATGTATTTGACTTACATTTTACTGAATTTTAATGTATCTTGTTTATGTTTCTTGAATGAATTGATCTCAGACATCATGCATTGAGAAATAATCTTGGACTGTTTGCGCCTGTTGGGTCTGCACATGCTTCAAATTCAGGGATAGTATGAACTCTAGAGATAACCAACTTATCCTTTAGGTAGATAGACAGATCTTCAAACGAGTTGAAAAGACAGTTCCGGATAAACATAAAAACGTCATGTTTCGTTTCAAGAAAGATTGAAAGCAACTCTTTCACACATGTTGGTCAAGAACGAGACCTAGAACTCAATGTTCTCTTCCTCTCGCTACCAACATAAACACCAGCTGTATATCTTGAATTTGCAAGTTCCCGGGGTATCGGTGCTCCTGCAGTCTTCAGAACCTGAACAAGCTCTTTGAAAATCCTTCTATCCTCCTCATTCACAAACACAACAGCCATACCCTCCTCACCCATCCGAGATGCCCTTCCATCTTGGTGAATATATTCATCGATGGAATTTGGTATGTCAAACAATATCACTTGACGTACTTTTAGGAGATTCATTCCACGCCCCAGGACACCAGTAGAAACAACGACAGATACTTCTCCTGTCAAAAACCTTCTCAAATTCTCTCTTCTCACTTTCATCGTCTTCTCGCCATGGATAGAAACGACCTCTAATCCAGTAGCAACAGTAATTGCTTCAGACAACAGATCAGCTCCGACTCTGGAACTCACAAACACAACAGCAGGAGGTTTAAAATGTTGCTTGCTTTTCATTATCTCAAAAACCTTCTGCTTCTTCTTCTTAGACTCCACCCAAATGACCACTTGTTTAACTGATTTGGTTGGTCTGTTTGGGTTGCCACAAGAGATACTTATCACATTCTTAGCCAGTGAGTTAGACATCTTCTCAACTTCCGAATGTAATGTTGCTGAAAACATCATGACCTGTGGGTGTGAAAGTGACTGAAAAATCTGCATGGCCTGATCCCTGAATCCCTTCTCCAGCAAGCAGTCCACCTCATCCAAAACGAATACAGAAACATAGGTAAGGTCCACATTGTGTTTCATGAGAAGATCAATTAGCCTCCCAGGGGTGCCAACAATTAACTCAATACCATTTTCAATTCTGTAAATTTGCTGAGGCAATGGATCTCCACCGACAACTAGAGCAGTTTTGAAAGGCAGGCCTTTACCAAGCACTTTTGCTTGCTCTTCTACCTGCAGGCGTAGCGCTCTAGTTGGAGCAAGAACTATAGCCAACGGTCCTTGATTGCTTGCGCATTTTTGTGATCTTACTCGTGAACAATGAGCAATTATGGGAATTAGAAAAGATGCAGTTTTCCCTGAACCAGTCTCAGCAGAAACAAGTAAGCTTCTATTACTCATTGATGCAGGGATAACTTGCATCTGCACTGGAGTAGGCATACAATATCCCGCAGTCTCAAGATTGTGCACAAGCTTCTCAGGAAGACCACAGGCAGAGAAACACATGATTGGATCAGGAACAGCATCACCCTTGACACAAATGTCAAGTTTACTCCTCAGTGAACTGATCCGGCTGTCAGCTAAAGTAGGTATATTTGGAAAATTAATGTCCTTAATACAGAAGCTCTCATCACCCAAAGGAAGGTTCACACGCTTTGCTGCTTTTACTACTGGCTTTGTTTTAGCAGCGATCCGAGCAAGAAGAATTGTCTTGCATTCCACACTGCAGATGTCATCATCAGTCTGATCACATATATTCACCATATCGGCTACACACAACACAGCGAGGCTCCCCAGGAAGAGCTTCTCTCTGCTCAAAGCATCTTTCCTTCACAGGTAAATCTGCAAGTAACATATATATGAGGGAAAAGACATTGATATCTGATCGAAATGCACGGAATAGACATAAGACCTGCATAAGTAGCAGCCAAAAAAACATAACAAAATGGCCATCAGCTAAAACAGTGAGCTAGCTGGGACAGGAGATTTCATTATTTGGTCTTTGGCCTGCTAATTACTGAACATCAAGTCAAGAAGGAAGTTGCAGCTTTACTACATAGTTTTAAGGACCATAAATAGATCTCTGTAAACTGTAAACAAATATTTAGTGCCATGCATTTTTCTTTGTTGTAGATTTTTTCCTTCATCTCGTTTCTGTGTAATACATGTGTTCACAATGATGTGGGATTTCGAGAAACGTGCAGCAACCAATCCAGTACAATTACCTTCCAACTCATTATTATCCGATGATGAAACAAGATTATCAGCTGATTGGTTCTCCCCTTGCTCCATTCAGTCCAGGAAGGAAAAAAAGCACCAGTCAACTGCACAGAGGAAAGGGATATACGATAGCTCAGACACCTCAAACATTAACCCAACCAATATTTAGGAAGCGGCTAAATGTTAGATCATATTTCCAAGAGAAACATGAAAGACAGGGGTTCAACTGTGTAACACCCGTGGCCGCCGGCGTCAAGCTGTCGACGTGAGCACTACGAGAGGCACAGATAAGGAGAGAAGACGTCGGCGAGGGAAGCTCCTACCTTAGCGTGTTCGTGTTACTTTTACCTCTTCGATAGCGTTTGCTTACAAAGTCCAGGCATATGTATGCCGGAAAGACACTAGCCCAGGGCCCACATGACAGACACTGAGTAACAAAGCAAACAATGAAAATACGCCAAGCTAATAGGAAGACGCCTCAGTGTCCCGCTGTGTCACCTGTGACACTTCCCCCCGCCGAAGATGAAGCTTGTCCCCAAGCTGGAGCATCAGGAAAACGTTGCTGTAGCACATGATAATCCTCCCATGTTGCGGTGGATTGATGCAGACCAGTCCAGAGAACCTTGACTTGAGGAATTGCTGTATTTCCTTTCTTGATCAGACATCTGTCAATGATCTTGTCCAGTACAGCTGCTGCAGCTTCCAAGTCTGTAGTGACTGGTAGTGTATCAAACACCGGAGTGTAGTCTGGCATAAATGGCTTTAGCTGGGATATGTCGAAGACTAGATGAATCATATTGCCCTCTGGTAAGTCCAATTTATAGGCAACTGAACCCACGCGTTTATAAGGACTGAAATACTTGTATGCTAGCTTGGGAAAGGGGCGGTTGGCCACTGTAGACTGAGTGTAGGGCTGTAGTTTCAATAACACCTGATCACCCACAGTGAAATGAGAGTCAGTTCGTTTTCTGTCAGCCATCAACTTCATCCTATTCTGAGCTCTTGCCAGATTTTGCTTGAGGGATTGCAAATGAAGTTCTCTGTTCTTAATGACTTCAGCTACTGATGGGCAAGTAGTTTCTGGTACTTGAGGTACTGCACCCACATTTGGTTCATACACATAAAGAGCCTTGAAAGGGGAGCAGCCTAGTGAACCGTGATAGGAGGAATTGTACCACAATTCAGCAAGTGAAAGCCAAGATTTCCAGGCCTTGGGAGAGTCTTGCACTGAACATCTGAGAAAAATTTCCAAACATTGATTTACTCTCTCAGTTTGTCCATCCGTTTGAGGATGATAGGCTATGCTCAAAGTTAAATTGACTTTGTACAGCTTAAACAGTTGTGTCCAGAAGTGATTGACAAACACTATGTCTCTGTCACTGACAATAGAATTTGGTAAGCCATGCAACTTCACCACATTATCCAGGAATGCCTGAGCAATAGTGCTGGCAGTGTAAGGATGCTTGACAGGAATAAAATGGGCATACTTAGTCAGCCTGTCCACAACTACTAAAATGACATTGTACCCATTAGATTTTGGCAACCCCTCTATGAAATCCATAGAAACATCTCTCCAAACTCCTTCTGGCATAGGCAAGGGTTGCAACAGGCCTGCTGGATGTTGTAATGGATGTTTAGCATGTTGACAGACTGAACATTGCTTGATATAACTCTCGACATCCTATTTCATACCCTTCCAAGCAAAATACTTCCTTAGTTTGTAGTATGTTGGTGTAATACCTGAATGGCCTCCCAAAGCACTAGAATGAAAAGCAGCAATGATCTTTGTCTGTAAAGATGAATTTTGGCCAATCCAAATGTTGCCATTGTGTCTAATGAGACACTGCTCGAGACTGAACCCATTAGCATCAGGGCTTGATACCGCTAGTTGTTTCAATAACAGCTGAGCTTTGGGATCTGTGGTGTAGGAATTCAAGACCTCTTGAATCCAAACTGGCTGAATAGTAGAAACTGTTTGAACAGCCATGAGGTGAGCTACTCTAGATAAAGCATCTGTAGCCATATTTTCTTTGCCTTTCTTATACACAATCTTAAAGTGGAGACCCATGAGCCTAGTCATAGCTTTCCTTTGCATTTCAGAATGTAGGTTCTGTTCATTGAGAAAGCTTTAAAGACTTGTGGTATGTGAGAATTGTGAATTCTTGCCTTTGCCAGTATGGTCTCCATTTCTCAACTGCCATAATCAAGGCCAAGAACTCCTTCTCATAAATAGAAAGTGATTTGTGATTCTCCCCAAGAGCCTTACTAAGATAAGCAATGGGTTGTCCCTGCTGCATCAAAACAGCTCCAATACCATCATTACAAGCATCGGTTTCTATAGTAAATGGCTGAGTGAAATTTAGAAGACCCAATACATGGGTTCTGGTCATGGCTATTTTCACCTCATCAAAGGCCTTCTGAGCTATTTTAGACCAGGAAAACTGCTTATATTGGAGCAACTAAGTAAGAGGTTTAGTAAGCAGTCCATAATGTTTAACTAACCTCCTATAATATCCAATGAGTCCTAGGAAAGCTCTCAGCTCAATGACTGTAGTAGGTACTGGCCAATGTAGCATAACAGTTATCTTGTTTTTATCTGTGGCCACACCTTTAGAAGAAATTATGTGACCCAAATATTCCAGACTATCTTGAGCAAAAGTACATTTAGAAGATTTCAAGTACAACTGATGCTGTCTAAGGGTGGCCAAAACTTCTTCAAGATGACTAGCATGATCTTCTAAAGTGTTGCTATATATCAATATATCATCTAGGAAGACTAACACAAACTTCCTGAGAAAAGGCTGAAGTATCTGATTCATGATACACTGGAAAGTGGCTGGTGCATTAGTGAGTCCAAAAGGCATCACTTTAAACTGGTAGTGGCTGTGATGTGTCTTAAATGATGTCTTGTGCTCATCCTCTAGGAGCATTCTGGCCTGATGGTAACCAGACCTCATATCCAATTTTGTGAAGAATTTGGAACCAGCCAACTCATCCAATATCTCCTTAATTATAGGCATTGGAAATCTATTCTGTATAGTTAGGGCATTGAGTTTCCTGTAATCCACACAAAACCTCCATGTTCCATCTTTCTTATTGACAAGTAGGACTGGAGAAGCAAATGGACTGTGGCTGTGGCAAATTAATCCAGCTTGGAGTAACTATTGAACCTGCCTTTCTATCTCTGATTTATGACGGGGAGAGTAATGATAGGGTTTTGAATTCACAGGAATGGAACCAGGAAGCAAAGGAATGGAGTGATCATAAGTCCTTTGTGGTGGTAATGTCTATGGGTCAGAAAAGACATCAGCATACTGTGTCAACACATGTTGTATAGGTGATGGAATGATAGTGGAATTGGTAGGCTAGGTCTGGTGCTGTGGGATCTGGTCCACTAATACAAAGGCCCAAACATCATTGCCTTTTGTGGAATTGTAGACTTTAGTTGCAGATATGGCTGTCAGCTACAGAGGTGGTGGATTGATGCCTTGCAATTTCACTGGCCGTCCATTCACCTTGAATTCAAGAGTTTTAAGTTGACAATCACACTGCATTGGACTGTGGCGCTGCAACCAATCAAAACCCAGGATAGCTCATAGGGGTGCATATCCAGTACTATCATATTAGCAACCAGTGTATGACCCTGACAATACCATTCCAATTGCTTGACCATTTTATCAGCCACTATCCATTCACCATTTGTAAGTTTTACTCTACGAGGGGACATAGGCATAGTTGACAGGCCAGCTAGTTGGGTGAACTGGGCACTTACAAAGCTATGAGAACTGCCACTATCCAATAAAGTAAGTATAATCTTATTCTTGACCCTAGTTTTCAGTTTAATACTATTGCTTGTATCACTGTTGGTCAATGCATTGAGGGACAATTGACAAAATTGGTCTGGTAAAGCATCCTCGATAACTAACTGATTGAGAACATCATCACTGAGTTCTCTATCCAAGTCATTGACCACAAGAGCATTGCTGTGTGGTTTGGTTCTCTTGGAGCAGACCTCATTATGTCCTGGTTCAAATTTCTCCCCACAGGTGTTGCACAGCCCATTGGCCTTTCTGTAGGCCCTCAGCTCCCTATCCCTCCATAGAGTACCAGAAACTAGGTTTGGTTTGGTCTTAGTTCTATGTTGTGTGGTTGGCTTGGTAAGAATAGGAGCCTTCTAGTACTTGTGTTTCCCTCTATCAAGCACCTTTTGCTAAATTCTTGCTATCAGAGCAGCTCTGTTTACAGTTGTGGGTACCTGGGGCTCAACCACTGCCCTAATTTCATCTTTCAGTCCAGTGACATAACGGGCGGTGAAGAAAAGGTCATCATAATGATAGCTACGCATAGTGATATCAAACTGCAATTGCTCAAACTTGGTAGTATAATCCTCCACAGTGCCTGACTGCTTGAGATCGATCAACTCAGTGAGAGCATTTCTATAATCATCAACTCCAAATTGTTGTTCCACAACCAAGCAAAAGGTTAGCCAAGAGATCTTAGTATGTGTCTGTTTATAGGCCTGGTACCACTTGGCAACATTGCCCTCTAGATGCATTGTGGCAGAAGACACCCAAAGTCTCTCAGGCACATTATAGATAGAGAAATAATTGCAGCAATTATCAATCCATATTTTTGGATGACTGCCATCAAACTTGGGAAAAAACATTTTAGGTAGAGCATGATGAGGTACCCCTTCTCCCTTGTCAGGCTCCATTTTGGACCTATGAGACTTGGACTGCTCAGGTTTCTTAATGCCCTTGTCCTTGGCAAACATGTTTTGGAAATGTTCTTCTTCATCGTCGTACACCAGGGAAGATGAACCATCACTGATAGATCTGTTCTCCTCTTCGAATTGCCACAGTGTCAGTTGAGCCACTGCCTGCCCATTAGCTCAAACTTGTTGAGCAATGAACTATTGATCTGCAGAACACTTGTCAACTTTTGTGTTGTTCAACTCAATTTGAGTTTTCATCTCCTATTGGACAATACCCATATCTGTCATACGATTGAACATGAGATTGAAAATGGTCCACCACCTAGTCCCATTTGGACTGGTCATCATCAACACTCTTAGTCATCTGATCCAATAGAATTTGTGTCTGCTTTGATGGTTTAGGATTGGAAGGCTTAGACGGAGCCGTGACTGAAACTAGTGAAGCAACAGGTTTGGATCACACCTCCCCTATTGTCTGCTCCACACAATAACAAATCACCGCTGCCTGGAAGTGAGGCTCGACCGAGGAATTTTACACAGAAACAGATGCCCCGCAACCCAAGTCGACGGATACTTCCCCTCCGAACGCCGCCACACCGCAATTGAACTAGTTGGATACGGAATTTTACGCGAGAACAAGCGCCTCGCAACCCTCGCCACTGATTCAAGCATGCTAGGATGAAATCGAGTGAGAGGTTTGAGAAATTCTCACAAACGGTTCATGCCACCAAACCAAATTTGTTGATGTAGTCCCCCAGTCGAGAATCATGCCGTAGAGAATGAAATTGCCAACGAGCTGGTTGTGATTGTGCCCCCTCAAAGTCGATTGTTGCCGAAGAGAACCCGTTGCAGTGCCGCCACACGGATGTAGGGCAGAAACTGCGCCGGATCCAGGTAGCTATGGAGGAGGTGGGGTGGGTGGATGGTAAATTGGTGGATCTCGGAATAGACGAATCCGACGCCGCTAGCTGACCCGATTCAACCAAAGGAGGGATTTACGGGACCTCTCGCCCACACCACAAGGATGCAGGGTGGAGATCAACCCACCGACTAGAATTACGAATCGAAGATTGAAGCTGAGCGAAATCAAGAAACGTGGCCGAGGATAGACCAGCTTTGATACCACTGTAACACCCGTGGCCGTCGGCGTCAAGCCGTCGACGTGAGCACTACGAGAGGAACAGATCAGGAGAGAAGACGCCGGCGAGGGAAGCTCCTGCCTTAGCGTGTTCATGTTACTTTTACTTGTTTGATAGTGTTTGCTTACAAAGTCCAGACATATGTATGACAGAAAGACACTGGCCCAGGGCCCACATGACAGCCACTAAGTAACAAAGCAAACAATGAAAATACGCCAAACTAATAGGAAGACGCCTCAGTGTCCCGCTGTGTCACCTGTGACAAACTACTGTCTATAATATGTATTGTACGAGTGGAATACAGGTTTAAGTTAAAGCACATAGCTCGTTAACCCGCAACTCATGGGTCGCAACGCCGCCCACCTCGCACGGTCACGGTCAAAGCGCCCACGGTTCGAGCCTTTACCGTCCCTAGGGTTTGGAAGTTGAGGGTGGAGGCACCGGGGCGGCAAGCGGCTCCTGCTTGCCCACGAGGCGCGGGGCACCGCGGATTCCTGAGGCGTTGGCCACAATGGCGCGTCCGGTGAGATCGAGACCCCCCACCCACACACCGACCTCGCCCGTCGGCTGTGATTTCCCGCAAAGGGTGCTGTCGACAACTCCGCTTCAACCAGGCAGAGAGGTAGGCTCGCCACTGCAACACCTCGCTGCTTCAGAATCCGGATCACGGTGCGGCGGCCGGCGAAGGTGCTGCGGGTGAAACAACGAGAATTTTTTTTATTGCGAAACGGCGAGAATTGAGAAGAGAAAGCACGCGCGTCCTGGTCTGCGGCGTGCGTGCGGGTGTGAGAAACCACGATGAGGGTGGTGGGCCTGTTTGTTTCGAAGGCCGTATGGGCGGAAGTGGACTTTACCTCATGGGCCTTTTGTTGCTGTTGCAGTGTGGATCGGACATTGCTTGTCTACGTACTATTTGGGCTTGTGTTCTATTTTTCGTGGGCCAAGTGAGTTCAAGTGAAATGTTTTCGGTTTCTCTCCTATTTTTTCCTCCTTTTTCTTTATTATGACTATAACTGAGTACATTACACCATGAGAAATAGTTTCACAATATTACAATTCGTATATTGTTAAACTATACATATTTATAGTAATCGATAGTCGAAGATATAAATGTTTGAATTAGAATAAAACAAGAACTACAAACTTTATGAAACGGGAAAGTACTATCACCCTATTTGCTTATTGGTTTCAGTCAGACTTATTTAATTCGTATATTTGCATGAATGTACCCATTCCATGTCAATATATTTGCGTGATCTAACATTATGTCCTAGTTTTTAGCTTAAGGGGGAAAAAGATCAAAGGTATTAAGGTATGATGTGATGTGAATATACCAAAATGATAGTGTGGTACACCAGGACCGAAGATGGTCGCCAGATATGGTCGCGAAGGATGGAATGAAATGGAGTGTGGCGAAGTTAAAATTAAAATGTAAAACCAAATTAGTCCGTACCACATCGTCGTCTCTCCCAGCTCCCTAGACTTGGTACCTACTGTCATGGTCACCTCGGATGCAAAGTCACGTAAATCACAGTGGTGTTGGTGCAGCAACGAAGGGGAACAATCCATAGGTTTATTTGGCATAGTTCACAACAACTTTTTGTCAAACACTTATATTTCTAAAACAGCTTCATTCCTCCTCCTCTCACAAAGACATAAGTTGAGATAAAGCTGAAAAAAAGTAGCTTGTCCCTTCTTTCTCCCAATCTCCCTCATGAGCTGTTGCAGAAGCTTTTTGCCAAATGCTTTTTTTTCAAAATAGCTCAGCTTCACTAAAAAAGAAACGGCTTGTAAAGAAGTTTTTCAAAAAAAAAAAAAGATTCACTAGTGAAGCTGAGCTGTGGTAAACAGGTCCTATATCTTTTCTAAAGCTAATCCCAACTATAAGTCTATCTTAACATGCAAGCCATTCACATAATGACCCACTAATTATTCATATCATTTTCTACTAATAGTCATGTCATCGATACCCTACTAACTTCAAAAGCTCATAATGCAAGCTATCTACATCATATCCATTTAATTTTATTTTAAAAATTTTATAATCTCCGCAGCAACGCACAAAATATCTTCTAGTTATAAGGTATATATGTGTGATGGTCCAAACCACCAAGAAAATGCAAGAGCATTTGTGTACGCTGCCATGTGAAGCTCTGCGTTTTAGCCAAATCGAAAACTCCAGCTTAACCCTGGGCCTGTTCGGCAGGACTGAAAAATAAACCAAAATACTGTTCCGGCTGATTATTGTGAGAGAAAAATATTATTCTATCTGGATGTGAACAGTGTTTCTGTGAGTGAGCTGGCCAGCCAGGCTCAGCCCAGCCAGCCAGCCGAACGAAGCCCCCGTATTTGAATTTACTCTTTCAGGAATTTAAGTTTTCTTTTATCAGTAGAAGTTGTAATAGGGTAGCTCATTGCAAAACAGGTCGGGTGATGGCAGCAAACCCCGGCACGTGCTTCATCACTCCTAATATCTCTGATTGTAATCCCGGCACCTAACAGTGAATGAATCCCTATTGTCGCATAACTCCAGCTAGCTCTGCGTGGCTGCGTTTTAGCCAAATCGAAACCGCAGAGCCGTAGAGCCCATCATCTTGTTCGTTTCGCAAGGACTCAAAGTTCTCATGAGAATATGCAACGATTCAACGAACAAGGTAGGTGCCGCCGGCTGGCTGGCTGGCTATCAACATCAACGATCCCTGTCCTTGGGAGGCCACGTTCGCGGTCAGGTTCGCGGTCTCGTCCCGGTTGTTTGCTTCACGGATCGAAACAGCTGCGCGGTTGGCCGGGATGACAAAATCGAGTGGCAGATCATTTCTTTGCGCGATCATTTGTTGTGCCGCAGAGATAGGCGTGCGATATGGCGGATGCAACAACGCAGTGGCAGTATCAATCAATGTATCATCGTGTGACAGTGTGACCCGATACTATCGCTTAACCGTTCATTAAACATCACAGTTTGAATCACTTAAGAAAAATGAAAATGAGATCCGAGAAGTCCTTGAGCATTTTGGCATCTCCGTCCCTTTACGATTAGGAAAGAAGATTCATAAAAACTCCTCTTGTCTAAGTCATCCGTAGGGTGAGAAAAAAGAGAAAATAAATTCTATGCGACACCGTCACACAACACCCTATGTACGATATCCTACGATTGCACAACATATGTCTCTAGGTCCCACCAGGCAAGCAACCACCAGTGGCGTGCAGTTGAGCCGAGCCCGCATTTTCCATGAACCAGTAAATCCAAATTAACAGATAGGGTACATGTTACACGATAAGAGGATGTCGCACGCAGGTGCTATGCGACAATGTCGTATATAATTTATTTTCAAAAAAAGTGAGAGTCTTAAGGACCTCCTAAGGTCAAAAGAGTTAGGACCAAACCTCAAGCTTGAGGTCTCTCCTTAACGCTTAAAAAAATTAGAGTTGTGGAAGAAAGAGGTGCCTAAACTTAGGTGAGAGCTCCGTTGCAGCTAACGGCGATGCCATGGCCGCCACATGCACGGTGACCTAGCTAGTTGGAGTAGAGTAGAGCAGGTAAACAAGAGCGACATCAGGGCGCGTGGCCTTGTGCGGGTGGACACAGCTCTTGCGCTAGCAGATCTCGCTCTAGCGGTGGCGAAAGAGGGTAGGGGCGGTGGGGGGCGGTCAAGAGAGGGCTGGGACAATAACGAGGAGAGAAGGATGCACTGAGGATATGAGAAGAGAAGAAAAGAGGATACTAGAATTTTTATGTGTAATATATATGTGGGTCCTGTCGACCTACATGACTTTTTGTTATAAGGGAGAAAGATCTCTTCACATATAGGTCACAACTTAAGACTAAGGTTGGCCACACACATCACTGGATACTCTAAAAGATGTCTGGAATTTGTAAGTGTAGTAGAAACACATGCGGAATAATTGTGTGTTGCATGTGTGTACCACAGAGCACAAAGCATATGTGTCATTTTTTTAGCATGAGAGACCATTTAGGGCTCAACCGTTTTACTTGGCAAGTGGGACTACATAATTTGTCAGTTTTTATATATAAAGATTGCGCGGATTGATACTTGTGCATGTACTTTTTAGCACATCCGACACAAAAGTGGACTCACTTGACCTAAGTGACTGACTAAAGTATCCAGGAAAGTTGACCCTATCTAACCCACTTTTTCGCCAAGATCTCGAACACGCTAAGAGCATGAGAACTTGTGAGAACTATGAACATAATTCCATATTCCCTTTTTAAGGAACCTTCGAGGGCCCACCAAACTGCCCCTTTCATACCACGAACATCATTATCTTGACAAGCAAGAGGCTACGTCTCAAGTCAACTTGACCAGTGGAGACCTTGACTCACGCGGGCCCCTGCGCCGTGGCGCCGGGCTACCGGTTCACCGTGGCCAGAGTTGTACGTTGGACGCGATCACCGTCGACCGCCGCGGAGGATCTGATCAACTCACCGCCGGCCTTGCGTGGACGCCTCTGCCTAGCTTGCTCCATCGACCCCCGGCATCGGCATTGCAGTCGCGTGCCGATGCCGACGTGTGGAGATGTTTCGTTCGTTGGCTTTGTTCTGTTGCGAGGAGAGAAGAGAGTGGCCAACGACGGTAGGGGATCGGAGAGGAGCACGCAAAGATTATTCTCTCGTGCATAGAGAAGACACGGATCAGAGATGAAAGCATCTAGGCCCCTAGTTTGGTTTTGGTGATTAATGACGATACAAGATTACTATGACTAATGTGTGTTTTGCAGAGGTAACTTGAGTTAGGTCATGGTAATGGTGATTGATTGGGCAATTATGGTTTTTATGCCCCTATCGATGGAAATCGTTTCGATTTTCAAAGGATGGGCGACAAGATTAAGGACGGACTAGTTCTAAGTGTCGTTTGACGTTGGAGAGACACTTAGAATAGTTTAGGACTTTGTTTTTCTTTTGGCCGTACTATTAAGGAGGTATGAACTAGTAGCTTGACCTAGGTGAATCTAATGGTTTAGGTGTGGTGCATACTTGTCAAACTTAGCACTAGGTAGCTCAAGGACAACCTATAGGTCAGTTGAAGTCGATGTCGTTCATAAAGTTGGTAGAATTTGAGGTGAATGGAGACTTCGATGATGACCAGGACGCTAGACCGAATGCCCTAGGTGCCGCGTCCGGTCAGCGTTAGCTCGTGCATCTAGGGCTTGCTCATTGACCGAAAGCTAGCTCCTAGTCAAGATCGGATGCGCAGTTATGCGCAACTGTAGAGCAAGCAGCACTCACGAAGGATCGGACATTGTGACCTGACACACTAGATGCCGTGTTCGGTCAACAACAGTAAGCATCCAGAGAAAGAAATTGCTGACCGAACACGTCAGATGAGTGGTGATCAGATGCTGGTCAGAGTCCGGTCTCTGATGACTGTGCTAGCATCATGTAGCCATTGGCTACTGACCAGACACGTCAGGTCACTTTGACCTGAGCGTCCGGTCACCTCAAAATGTGCTGAGTTAGACCCCAACAGGCATGTTTTGAAGTGGGGAGTATAAATACTTCCCCCACTCGTCCAACTTAGCACTCTTGCCCATTTGTTCAGCTGAGAAACGTCTTTGGAGTGCAAAGGAGAGCAAGAGCCTAGTGGGGTGATTGAGATTTGATAATCCAAGATTAAGGACCTCATTAGTGCATAGGGAATAGCAAGTGTGCATCCACCTTTCTCATTAGGCTTGTCTTGGTCAAGTGAGAGTTTGTGCTTATTACTCTTGGTGATCGCCATCACCTAGATGGCTCGGTGGTGATTGGAATCTTGGTGATCATCCGATGGAGCTTGTGGATGACCCAAGTCATGTTGTGAGCGGTTGTGGGTGATTCACCACGATGGAGTATCAAAGAATCAGCCCATAGAGAGCACTTGATCCTTGCACGGATCAAGAGGGAGCTACACCCTTGTATGGGTGCTCCAACGAGGACTAGTGGGGAGTGGTGACTCTCCGATACCTCAGAAAAACATCGCCGCAGTTCCTCTCCTTCTCTTTACTTTGAGCATTACATTGGGCAATTTAATTCATGTCTTTACATTCTTAGAATTGCCAAGCTAGAGTAGAATTGGAACCTAATGTGCAAAACTTTTATGCGGTAGAACAATAGAAACACTTTTAGGCACAAGAGAGTGAAATGGGCTAAGTGTAGGGCTTAATTATTGCAAAAAAATTAGAATAAGCCCAATTCACCCCCCTCTTGGACATCTTGATCCTTTCAATTGGTATCGAAGCCTAGTGCTCCTTGATTTAGGCTTAACGGCCTAGAGCAAGATGTCCCACGGGATGGACCCCCTCCCGTCTTTGAGGGAGATAACTTTCCTTACTAGGAAAATTCGTATGAAGGCGTACCTAGAGGCTCTAGATGTTGAAGTGCTTAGAGCCACCTCACAAGGTTTACCAACACCTAGGGACCCGCTAACCTTTAAGGTGATGAGATTCACTACGAGAAGTGGAATGCAAAGGCTAGAAACACTTTTTAGAGGCCTTTGCAAGGATGTCTTTAACCGTGTGCGGAACCACAAAGACAGCCCATCAACTATGGTCGGACATTTGTGCGCTCCATGAGGGAACCAAGAGTTAGCGTGAGGAACTGCTATCACCTCGTGATGAAGAAGCTTAATTCATTTGAAATGCTTCCTAGTGAAAGTGCTAATGAAATGTATTAACGCTTGAATGTTCTTGTAGAGGAGGTCAATAGGCTTGGACTCACTCAAATGCAACCATCCGATATTGTGAGAAAGATCTTGAGTGTCCTCCCATTGACAAGTATGGGCATATTGTGATGGTGCTTCATCAAGGCGATCTTTCCACCGCTACGCCAACTCAAATATTGGAGAAGATCAATGCACATGAGATGTACATGCACATCACTCTACAAGATGGCTCTTCTTCCACCAAGAAGAAAGATTTGGCATTCAAGGCTAGCCAAGAGAAGAGGGGCAAAGCAAAAGTTGATCATGATACCTCAAGTGATGATGAGATTGATGATGCAAGCCTTACTCTCATGGTGAGAAGAACCTGCCAAGATGCTCAAGAAGCTAAACAAGAATGGTGTCAAGTTTGATGGCAAGAAGAAGAAATTCTTCACTAGTAGTAGAAGGAAGCCCATCTCCTAAATGGATTGCTACAATTATGGACATCTTAGTCATCTAGCTCATCAATGCCCCAAACCCAAAAAAGACAAGTATAAGAAGTATAAGGGGAAGAAAGATGACTCAAGTAATGATGATGTTGAGAAGAAGAAGAACAAGCCATATAAGAAGAAGGATGGCAAGAAGAAGGAATTTCACAAGAAGAAGAAAATGGTAAGGCCTATATTGTTGGTGATTGGCTCACGGACATTGAATCATCAAGCGGCTCATCCGATGATGAAAGTGAAAATGAGAAGGAGAAGGTTGCCGCTCTTGTGATTGGGTCTTCACTACCTTCACTAACACCGTCATCATCATCTTCTACACACCTATGCCTCATGGCCAAGGGTGAACGAAAGGTACAAAATGATGATGGTAGTGGTGGTGATGACAATGCTAGTGATGATGAGAATGATAGTGATAGTGATGAAGAATCTGAATCACCTTCTTATGATGATCTTGTGAAATTGTTAAACCAATATACTAAAATCATTAGAAAGACAAGAGCTAAAAATAAGAAGCTAGAACTTGTGAATGACTCACTCTTAGCAAATTATGACATAGCCAAAAAAGCTAATGATGAGCTTAGAGAAGAGAACAAAATTGTGTCATCAAACTCAAGGAACTCAAAACCTCAAAAAGGGAGCTTAGAGAAAAACATGATAAACTTAAGGAGATACACAATGAGCTCACCACTAGTTACAACTTGCTAAAAGAAGAGTACACTAATCTCAAGGTTAATCATGATAATCTTGTTCTTTCTCATGAGTTATTGCCAAATGAGCCACATGATGCTACTAACAATGTTGTAAGATTGATATAGCCACATCATGTGATGACTTGATTGTTGAGAGCATTGAGCAAGGTTCTAGTAGCAAAGGCAAGAAAGTGGTTGAATCCGACAACTATGATGATTATGTCCAGCTCAAGAATGAAAATGAAAAGCTCAAGGATCTTGAAAAGCTATCAACCACCAACACAATTGTGATAGAGAATCTTGACAATAATCATGATATGGCACTTGAGAATGAGATGCTTAGAGAAGAGAACAAGAAACTCAAGATGGAGAAGAACCATGATGAACTTAGAGAAGAAAACAAGAAACTTAAGTTAGAGAAAGATCATCTCAAGACTAGTTTGAGCAAGTTCACAAAAGGCCAATATCTCCAAAGTGAGCTACTTATGAACACCGTGATGAAGATGGATAGAAGTGGCATTGGGTTCTTGGCAAATCAAGAGAAGAAAGCTCAGGTTCAACATCAACAACAATACAAGTCAAAGCCTAAGCCAAAGAGATGCTTTGAGTGTGGACAAGAAGGTCACTTTGCTCATGAGTGTGAAACTCCACCACCACAACCGTTGCCCAAGCATGCTAGACCCTTTGCCTTCAATGCTCACTACATGCTTAGAAAAGATTCTAGTGGAAAGATGAAAGTCATGTTCTTGGGTCCACCCAACAAGAATAGGCCTAAGCAAATTTGGGTTGCTAAGTCACTAGTTGAGAAAGTCAAGGGCCCTCATCAAGTTTGGGTCCCTAAACAACAAGTTTGATCTCTTGTGTGTAGGTGAACTACAAGACCGGTGGAAGTCATTGGGTTATTGATAGTGGTTGTACTCAACATATGACCGGTGATCCTCGTATGTTAACCTCACTAGATGAAGAAGTAGATGGTCAAGAAAGGATTATATTTGGTGACAATTCAAAGGGCAAACTACAAGGGTTGGGCAAAGTTGCAATATCAAATGATCACTCAATATCAAATGTGCTATATGTTGCTTCATTGAGCTTCAACTTGCTATCCATTGGTCAATTGTGTGATCTTGGTTTTCAATGTTTGTTCACCGAGAAAGAAGTGGTTGTGTCAAAGAAAGATGATGATCAAGTTATATTCATGGGCTTTAGATACAACAACCTATATCTAGTGGATTTCACCTCCAAAGATGCAAACTTGAAGACATGCTTATTCACTAAAATATCACTTGGGTGGCTTTGGCATAGAAGACTTGCACATGTTGGGATGAGCTCACTCAAGAAGTTAATGAAAAATGAGTTGGTGAGAGGTTTGAAGGATGTGAAATTTGAAAAGGACAAGCTTTGTAGTGCATGTCAAGCCGACAAGCAAGTTGCAAACACTCATCCAACCAAAGCTTACATGTCAACAACAAGAGTGCTAGAGCTTCTCCACATGGATCTATTTGGACCAACAACTTATAAGAGTTTGGGAGGCAATCTCTATTGTCTTGTGATAGTTGATGACTACTCTAGATACAGTTGGGTGTTCTTCCTTCATGACAAGATCGAAGTGGCCCCATGTTTTAAGAAGTTTGCCAAGAGAGCACAAAATGAATTTAAAGTGAAGCTCAAGAAGATAAGAAGTGACAATGGGAAAGAGTTTGACAACACAAACATTGAAGCATATTGTGATGAAGTTGGGATTAAGCATGAGGTCTCTGCAACCTACACTCCTCAATAAAATAGTGTAGTAGAGAGAAAGAACCAGACACTAATCACCCTTGCAAGAACAATGCTTGATGAGTACAATACACCTCAAGATCTATGGGCAAAAGCTATCAACACCGCATGCTATGCATCTAATCACTTATTTCTCCAAAAGTTTCTTGGCAAGACCCCTTATGAGTTGCTCAATGGAAAGAAGCCAGACGTCTCATTCTTTTGGGTGTTTGGTTGCAAATGCTACATCTACAAGAAGCAGGCAACACCTAGGAAAGTTCCAAAGATGTTGTGATATTGGTTTTCTTGTTGGTTACTCATCAAAGTCCAAAGCATATCGAGTATTTAATCATGCCACCGGCTTGGTTGAAGAAACATATGATGTAGAATTTGATGAATCTAACGGCTCTCAAGGAGCACATGAGAATCTTGATAATGTAGGTGATGAACCATTGAGGGAGGCCATGAAGAACATTTTGATTGGAGACATCAAGCCCAAAGATGATGAAGATGATGTACAAGTGATTGATCCACCCTCTTCATCAAATGTTCCACAAGATGATGATAAAGATGAGAGAGTAGAAAATGAAGATACTCATGTCTCCCATGAACAAATGGTGGCACAAGCTTAAGATGTTGATGCTCCAAACATCTTCCTCAAGTGGTTGATAGAAGAAATTCACCCCTACTACAAGCACATCCACAAGATCTCATCATAGGAAGTCCTTTCAAAGGGTGTAAAGACTCGCTCTCAAAAACCTGCTTCATTTATTAGACATCACTCGTTTGTTTCTTGTATTGAGCCTAAGAATGTAGAAGAAGCTCTTTAAGATCTAGATTGGATAAATGCCATGCATGAAGAATTGAACAACTTCACCTGCAATGAAGTTTGGACACTTGAAGAGCGACCACGAGATGCAAGAGTCATTGAAACATAGTGGGTGTTCCTACAACAAGCAAGATGATCAAGGCATTGTTGTAGGAACAAGGCAAGGCTAGTTACAAAGGGGTTCTCTCAAGTTGAAGGGTTGGATTTTGGAGAGACTTTTGCACCGGTTGCAACACTTGAAGCCATTCGTATCCTTCTTGGCATATGCATCTCATCATAAAATGAAATTATACCAAATGGATGTTAAAAGTGCTTTTTTAAATGGCTTCATAAATGAACTAGTCTATGTTGATCAACCTCCCAGGTTTAAAGACTCCTAGATATCCTAATTATATTTATAGGTTGTCCAAGGCGCTATATGGGTTAAAGCAAGCCCCAAGAGCTTGGTATGAACGCCTTTTGGATTTCCTAATTGAGAAGGGCTTCAGCATTGGGAAGGTCAACACCACACTATTCACCAAAAGCTTGAGGGAGAGATATTCATTTGTCAAGTATATGTTCCTGATATTATATTTGGCTCATCAAATGAAGACTATTGCAAATAGTTTGGTGAATTGATGTCGAAGGAGTTCGAGATATCTATGATTGGAGAGCTTACATTATTTCTTGGTTTTCAAGTCAAGCAAATGAGAGAAGGGATTTTCATCTCTCAAGAAAAATATACCAAGGATCTTCTCAAGAGGTTTAAAATGGATGAATATAAGCCAATCAAGACACCAATGCCATCTAATGGGCATATCGACCTAGACGAGAGAGGTAAATCGGTTGATCAAACTCTCTACAGTTCTATGATTGGTAGCTTGTTGTACTTGATCGCATCTAGGACCGATATCATGTTTAGTGTGTGTATGTGTGCTAGATTTCAAGCTAATCATAAGGAGGCTCACTTGGTTGCCGTTAAAAGAATCCTTAGGTACCTTAAGCACACACCAAGCATTGGTCTTTGGTATCCCAAAGGAGCTAGATTCCAACTAGTTGGCTATTCCAATTCGGATTATGCCGGTTGCAAAATTGATAGAAAAAGCACATCCGGAGGGTGTCATTTGCTTAGTAGATCACTAGTGTCTTTGACCTCTAAGAAGCAAAATAGTGTGGCCTTGTCCACCGCCGAGGCAGGAGTACATTGCCGTGGATGCTTGTTGTGCACAAATTCTTTACATGAAAGCAAACTCTTCTAGACTATGGTGTAGTTATAGAAAGAGTACCTCTCTTGTGTGACAATGAAAACATGGTAAAACTTACTAATAACCTGGTTCAACACTCTCACACCAAGCACATAGATATCTGTCATCACTTTCTTAGAGATCATGTTGCTAAAAATGATATATCACAAGAAGGTGTAAGGACCGAGGATCAATTGGCGGATATCTTTACAAAACCGCTAGATGAGGCTATGTTTTGTTGGTTAAGGAATGAACTCAATGTGCTTGATCTAAGTAACTTCACAAAAATTTGAGCTTGTGTTGTCCCTTGCATTGCATTGTAATATAAAACATGTTTAATTTTTAGTAATGCACTTAGGGCTTGTCTAACATGGTTAGGATAACTGCCAAAAATCGTGTGAAGAAGCTTAACTTTGGATCAAACTTGACGAGCAACTTGTTTTTCTTTCAGGTATTGCATTGCATACGCATGTGTGTTGCATTGTCGTTTCTTTTCGGTTATTTTTTAGCATCCGCTGTGTTCGTCCACAAATAGGGAGAGCATTTGAAGGTCCTATTGGTTATAAACCCTATTGGGTGGCCACATGTTGCTCCTCACCTCTTTTGTTGTTTTTTTTTCTAAAATGAATTATAGCCAAAGGCAAATTATTTTAAAAATTTTTAAGGGTTTGAGAGAGCTCTCCCATATATGTCCTAATTTATGGTTATTTTTTTTATCAAAGTTGGGACTTGATTGGGAGAAAGTGTCATGTAGAAAGGAGAAGAAACAACTATGGAAGATGGACTGGACGCAGGGACTAGACTCACCCATGGCAGCGTCCAGTCAGTACATCAGGAATAGATGCAAGTGCTGAAGAAGACCGAATGATGAATAGTGTTCCATCTACATCCGGTGACAAGTTGAATTTGCATCCGGTCAGGGCAAGTTGGAACATAGGAATGACTGGACTCTGGACTGTGTCCGGTCCAGGTTAATCGGATGCGTCCGGTCACGTTTTGAGGTTCTCTAGACCACTCTGTACTAAACCGGACTCCGGGGGGCAGCGTTAGGTCATTTTCACCATGTGTCTGATCGCAACTGTCAAAGCAAAATAGATCTATAGTTTCTCTGTCTAACGCTAGGGCCCCCGCATCCTTTTCTTCTTCTCCCTCACACGCCCACGCCCTCATGGCTCTGTGCCCACATCGCACCGCTGCACCCACGCCGCACCGCCATGTTCGCCTGAACCCTAACGCCGCCGCCACATCACTCTGGTCACCCTTCCACGTGCCCACACGCAGCATAGCCACTGTGGCCGCTGCTCTACCCACGCTTGCACCCCTCCATCACCGCCATGTGCCCTAACCTCAATCACCATGGGTTATCGCCACCACCATCGTGGTCCTTCTGTCGATCTCACCGTTGATTCTTTTGACTCCAGCGAATGCATACACCCATCCTCGGCGTTCCCTTGGCCAATTGACATAATTCCCTTATGAGTTCCCTTGTAGCCCACCAGGTGTTTGTTATAATGCCTGAACCACATCTAGTTCACTGTTTGATCCTTTCAGTTGGCCATATGTCTATGTAAGTGACATTATCGATTCCCGTGTGGTGCCCCCACGCTCGTTGTCTCATCCTTTTGCCTAGGTCCTAGACTTGATCTAAGGTAGCAAGCCATTCCATCTATTCACTTACCTAATTGCTTGCTTGTTCTAAGGACCATCGCACCTCTAGTATATAATGTTGCTTATGTATACTTCCTACTCTATCTTGTGTAGCGAGTTTGGGCACTGAGTTTGCTTGTTAGTGTTTCAGTGGTAGCTAAACTTGGGGCCAAGCCCGTAAGTATAGAACAGAGGCCAAGCCTCTTGAGTGATAGATGGTAGTGATCTAGGGGGAGTGTCAGTGGTCAGCAGCAGTTGTATCTTTTGGTAGTGAGTTCTCTTAGGTTCAGTGGTTCCTTTTAGTGTCAGATATGGCTCATTGCAAGAATGTCGAGGGTGGTCCCGATGATGATGATGAGAGATGTCCTCCTCTCCTGATAGCATAGGAAAAGGGGAAGGGGCCAAAGAAGAGCACTACAAAGAAGCATAAGAGAGGTGATATAGAGACAGAGAGAGCGGCAGCAGTGGCCATCACCGTAGAGTGTGCTGAAAGAGGTGGCAGAGGATGTGGTATTCACATTGGTGATCAGTTGTCACCAGCTCAGAGGATCGTAGTTGAGCAGATTGAGGCTAGTCTTGGTAGTCCTCCTGGTACTATCTTGCTTGGAGGTCCATGTGTTGCTCTGGAGGATGCACCAGAGGGCACTCGAGTGGAGGAGGTTGAGCCTCTAGAGGAGATCAAGCAGTAGGTAGAGGAGGCAGAGTAGGCAGAGCAGCCATGACTCCGACACTCTAGTCACACTCATACCCAGGTGTCATCAAGGCCTAAGACATAGAGACGTGGCTCATGTCCACCTCCTAGACCACAGGGTCCACCTCCAGTGGTACACTTGGACCTGAGGGCAGCCACAGCTAGGTAGGTGCAGCAGCTCTATTTTGTGGAGTTTGAGGAGTGGTTTCCACCGAGGTAGGATGAGCGTGCTTTAGAGCAGTTCTACATAGTGTTGTAGGAGGATTTCTACAATGCCTACCTCAACAGTGGTGTGGCATTCAGATCACAGAGTTTGAGCATTAGAGGCTATAGTTGCTGTTGCGAGAGAGTAGATCCGTCCCCACCTCAGCTACCTGCTAGGTCTGGTAGATCTTCTAGGACAGACTGGTTGGTATGTTCCGTCATGGGTGAGAGAGCTTTATGCTTCCTTATGGATTGACCCAAGGCACATGTTCATTCACTTTGCCTTTAGAGGCCATGACTACAGGCTACAGAGCTAGAGGGCTAGAGAGATATTGAGGATTCTAGAGTCTCCTATTTGGATTCACAAGATCTATTATGGAGAGATAGAGCCACCGAGACGCCCTCACGGTGGACTAGTACCCCCTATAGACTTGGTCAGGGCTTGCTTCACTGAGCCGTTTAGAGAGGGATAGAGCTAGACACCACGTGACCTTACACCTACAGCTCATATCCTTGATGCAGTCATGAGGAGGTCTTTGCTCTCGAGGAGTGGCTATCGAGAGGGACTAACCTGTATTTAGCTTTGGGTAGTCCATCACTTGGTCTCCTAGACAGTGTTTGACATTTGGGATGTGATGCTTTCAGATATGGAGGATACCTTAGCAGGGGGTTTTAGAGGACATCGTCAGTTGCCATATGCTCACTGGATCACATTTCTTATTAGGCAGGCAGTTTCACAGAAGTCCCCAGAGACAGTGGCTAAGTTGAGCGGTGCTACTACAGAGTTCCCACAGTACAATACGAGCTAGCTATTACATCATAATCATGGGAGGACTCCTAGCTAGCTGAGCCATAGACCAGAGGTGCCAGAGATTGTAGCTGAGCAGGATGAGGCCATCAGGGCCATTGCCGAGATAGAGCTAGAGCAGCTAGAGGCACAGCAGGAGGACATGGTCGAGAGTGACACGGCTAATAGCTCAAATGAGGACTACCAGCCTATCCCACATATGCCACCATGTGCACATGATAGAGTGGCTAGTGGCTCCAGCTCAGCTCCATTATAGCCACAGCCGTCGTAGATAGACCCCACCTTGCTGGCTATACTTGAGCACATGCGGTAGGACTAGGCTCGTTAGGCACAAGAGATAGCAGCTACCATTGCTTAGGTGCAGACACATCAGGATTTGTTTCAACAGCAGTTAGTCATTTAGTAGCTACTTCTTGGGTTCATGCAGCATGTCTTTTTTGCCATATCAAGCTCAAGTGAGTTATAGGGCTCCCAAGCACTACCACATAAGCCACCAAGGCTTTAGTGTGCTCAGCAACCAGCCAAAGGCTAGCCAACACATCTATTTATAGCCCCATAGTCTAAAATAGCTGTTACCCCTTCACTGGGTAGATTTCAAGACGGCCGGATGCACAGGTCGTGTGCACTGGACGTGTCCGATGTGGCGATCGAACGCATTTGGTCACTACATCTGGTCACTGCTTGACCGCCATGTTCCCATTCAAACAAAGTAGACATTGCCACCCAACAGCCCTCTCTGACACGCTCTGACATGATGCATCGAACACACTATAGCAAAGTGATCGGACATAGGAGGGGTAGCTTCTGGTCGAGTCCAGAGAGCTCCTAGAGCCACTCAACTACGACTAAACATGTCTGATCCTCTCTAGACCAACACTCGTGCCCCACGTCACCACGACCTGACGCTAAATAGTGATTGCTCAGTGTCTGATCACTGCTACAAGCCAGAGTCCGGTCATCTTGGCAACTCTATCCACTCCTAGCTAGAATATCAGATGTGTTTGGTATTGATATCGGACATGTCCGGTCACATTGAGAATACTGCCGCTTGGGTCAGATACCGAACACGTCTGGTCCTCATGTCGGACACGTCCGATCACCCCGTGACTAGCGCATTCAACTCCTTTTCTTCACCAACTTCTTCTCCTTTGCAAATGTGCCAACACCACCAAGTGTACAACACCTTGTGCACATGTGTTAGCTTTTCACAAACATTTTTTAAGGAGTTAACCACTCAACTTGCCGCGCCACTCAATCCTAGCAATGATGCAAAGTTAGATCACTCGAGTGGCACTGGATGACCGATATGCAAACAAGTTTGCCCCTCTTGATAGTACATCTATCTATCCTAAACTCGGTCAAGCACTTCTCTACACAACCTATGACCGGTGAAATGAAATGCCCTAGGTTATACCTTTGCCTTGTGCATTCCATTCCAACTCCTCCATTGTTGATGCAACACATGCACCAACCAATCACCAAATGATATCATCCACTTCATACCATCACGTGACCGTATTGGTTCATCGATCTTGACCTCACTTGCTTTTCACTGTTGCCTTCGTCCATCAGCACCAAGTCTTGCTCAAGCTTCACCGCCACATGGTCCATCACTCCAAAGCCTCCAACTTGCCCTTTATGCTTGCAACCGGTCCATCAAGACAAGTCTTGTCTTGATCTTCTCCACCTTAGTTACATGACTCAATGTCATGTCTTATATGCAATGAGCTCCTTCATCATATGTGTGAGCCTTGCAACATATCCAAGCCATCTTCACCGTCATGGCATTTGTTGCTTACACACATGTATTTGTGGACTAATCACCTGTGTATCTCACATAAACACATGTTAGTCCACCTAGGTTGTCACTCAATTACCAAAACCAAACAAGGACATTTCACCTACACCGCCTGAGTTTCGAGTCCCTGCTCCTACCATAGCCACTCTAGCCACAGGGACTACTAAGACAATCCTATCCTCTGTTGCTTCGTCTGAGCCACCTCTAACAGTCAGTCCCACCCTGAGGTTTCAGCGACAGCCACAGCGACAGTGGCAGTTGTGGCTCCACTTTCTCCAGTGACACCTTCTGAGCCATAGGGTCAGATTACTACCACAGATTTAGCGTTACCATAGGCCACCCTAGCTATCGAGTCCACTGAGCAGACCTAGATCGCTTCATCTCCACTTCTAGTGACAGAGGGTCTGACCGCTCTGAGTTTAGGGTCTGAGGATGATGCAGCTCAGTTTTAGATTTCTCACCACACCTCAGCGCCCAACATGTCTATTGCTACCCTGCCGTTCGACCCTTAGGTTTTGGTGCTTGATGCCAAAGGGAGAGAGGGAGCGAGTATGTTAAATTTAGGAGGAATGCATGAGATGGACTCATTCTTTTGTGTGTGATACTTCATGCATTCACATTTACTCTCATGCATTATGTTATATGTAAAATATGTGTGATTGTGAGACTTATGTGACATGTGTGCTCTCTACCTTGATATATATGTCATGTCACTTGATTATGCTCATTTGCTTTGCTTTCGTGTTTCACTCCGATACAAATGAGTTTTACTTTGTGTACTTATGCTTATTTCATACCTCATGACTCGTGAGTACATTGTGTTGGCTTGAATCATATAAGCATGCCTAACCCTCCTTTGTTCTTATTGTCAATTGCTTATATGAGCCAGGCATGTTGAGAACCTCACTCATCTTTTATACATACTCGAGGTTGTGTTGTCATCAATCACCAAAAAGGGGGAGATTAAAAGCATCTAGGCCCCTAGTTTGGTTTTGGTGATTAATGACGACATAAGATTACTATGACTAATGTGTGTTTTGCAGAGGCAACTTGAGTTAGGTCATGGTAATGGTGATTGATCGGGCAATTATGGTTTTCATGCCCCTGTCGATGGAAATCATTTCGATTTTCAAAGGATGGACGACAAGGTTAAGGAAGGACTTTTTTTTTCTTTTGGCCATACTATTAAGGGGAGTATGAACTAGTAGCTTGATCTAGGTGAATCTAATGGTTTAGGTGTGGTGCACACTTGTCAAACTTAGCACTTGGTAGCTCAAGGACAACCCATAGATCAGTTAAAGTCGATGTCGTTCACAAAGTTGGTAGAATTTGAGGTGAATGGAGACTTGGATGATGATTGGATGCTGGACCGAACGCACAGGTGCCATGTCTGGTCAGCATTAGCTCACATAGCTAGGGCTTGCTCATCGACCAGATGCTGGCTCCTAGTCAGGATCGAACGCACAGGTGTGCGCAATTATAGAGCAAGGAACACTCATGAAGGACCAGACGCTGTGACTTGACACACTAGAGGCCACGTCCGATCAACAACAGTAAGCATCTAGAGAAGGAAATTGCTGACCGAGCGCGTCAGATGAGTGGTGATCAGATGCTGGTTAGAGTCCGGTCTGTGATGATTGTGCTAACATCATGTAGCCATTGGCTACTGACCGGATGCGTCCGATCACCTCAAAATGTGCTGAGTTGGACCCCAACGGGTATGTTTTGAAGTGGGGAGTATAAATACTTCCCCCACTCATCCAACTTAGCTCTCTTGCCCATTTGTTCAGCTGAGAAACACCTTTGGAGTGCAAGGAAGATCAAGGGCCTAGTGGGGTGATTGAGATTTAATAATCCAAGATTAAGAACCTCATTAGTGCATAGGGAGTAGCAAGTGTGCATCCACCTTTCTCGTTAGGCTTGTCTTGGTCAAGTGAGAGTTTGTGCTTGTTACTCTTGGTGATCGTCATCACCTAGACGGTTCGGTGATGATTGGAAGCTTGGTGATCATCCGATGGAGCTTATGGATGACCCAAGTCATGTTGTGAGCGATTGTGGGCGATTCACCGTGATGAAGTGTTAAATAATTAGCCCATAGAGAGCACTTGATTCTTGCATGGATCAAGGGGAGCTAGACCTTTGCGTGGGTGCTCCAATGAGGACTCGTGGGGAGTGGCGACTCTCCGATACCTCAGAAAAAAACATCGCCGCGTTCCTCTCCTTCTCTTTACTTTGAGCATTTACATTTGAGCAATTCAATTCATGTTTTTATATTCTTAGAATTGCCAAGCTAGAGTAGAATTGGAACCTAATGTACAAAACTTTTGTCCGGTAGAACAATAGAAACACTTCTAGGCACAAGAGGGTGAAATGGGCTAAGTGTAGGGCTTAATTATTGCTAAAAAAATTAGAATAAGCCCAACTCACACCCTCTTGTGCATCTTAATCCTTCCATGAGGGAAATAGGAGGGCATCGACTAGGCATATCCACTCTGGGTATTGGATATTCCTTCCCCAAATGGGATTATGCTTGGAATCTTCTGTGCCCTGGCCAGCTAGCATGTATGGTAACTTGGTTTTGGACTTTGGTGCATGTGAAACCTCATATATGTCAAGCATACCTAGTGCCTTGCATAGCTTATTTCCTATCGGATCTTGTTTGGACACTCCCAATAGTGCATACCAAATTTTCACTCCAACAGAACGTAGGGTAGGATCGCCTGTAAATTCAAACGGAGGAAAGTTTGCCTACAAATTGTGGTAATGTGGTGGTAAATTCTCCAAAAAAGCGTGGTAGAAAAGTAGCTCTGCATTGGTACATCATCTCATCTCACGTTGAAGATTGAAGTGGAAACCTATGGCAATCCAAATAGTAAAGGTCAATGGTACCTTCATCATTGATTGGGCCATGTGAGAGAGTTTTTTTAATGAAACTAGAGGGGTTTGCACCCCTACAACATTTATTGAAACAAAACAAATGGTTCAGAGTACAAAAGGAGCGCTAGAACTACAAAGTATAGGAGTAAGAAGAAGAAAAAGGCAAGACAAGCCTAGGAGACAAAGAAGGTTACAAAAAAAAGCAGCACAAGGACTGCTAGCAGCCAAGATAAATAAGACTTGCAATCCATTGATCAATTCTAGGGGAGTATCTTCCTTTGGCTCTTAAGAGTAAGAGCTGAAATTCATCTATGAAATTTTGCTTGGCCACCTGGATGTTTGGGTTCACCTGATGAAAGATTAAATCATTTCTTGCCCTCCAAATAGTCCAGCACATCAGTATGATGATTTCCATGAAAAAGGGTACTCTTAGTTGGTCTTTTAAACTTTGCAAACTCTGAAAATGGTCAGGGTGCTGACTAGATTGAACACTAATCAAAGCCTAGCATTGAATGGCAAAGAGGCATTCCAAGAACAAATGCACCAACGATTCCTCCACCAAAGCACTACAGAGCACACAGTTAAAGTCCTAAAGATCCATGTTCTTCCTCCTCAGCAGTTCTCTTGTGCTTACTCTATCCTTGAGAAGGAGCCAGAAGAAAACTTTATGTTTACTTTGACATGAGCTTGCCCAAAGCCATTTGAAAGCTAGGTGAATGTCTAGATGTCCACTGAGGTGTCTTTAAGCTTTTTTGATTGAAAATTTGTTGGAATTCCAAATATAGCTCCACTTGTCTAGATCCTCATTTAGGTTTATTTCACCCAACAACTACTGAAGCTAAAGCATTTGGACATGAGCCTGCTATGAAAGAGGCAGGTGAAAGATACTGTGCAGTGGGGTTTGAGCATAACTTTCAGCAAACACTTGTTGCTTTTTTCACAAAAGAGAATAGTTTAGGGAATTTTTGGGTCAGGATCTCATCACCCCAAAGATCTTCCCATAGAAAGCATAATGATCCACTTATGATCTCCACCTTAGCCATTCCTTTGAACTTATCAAGCAGTTTCAGAATATCCCTCCACCAGAAAGATCCTTTTTTGAGCTTCCAGACAGCTTTCCTGATCCATAATACTTTTTCCAAACAAGGGACACCTAGTGGATATCCTCCTTGTTAAAGAACTTGTGCAGGTGTTTGATAAAGAGGGCTTCATTCTGAGTTCTAATGTTAAGGACACCAAGCCCTCCTTCCTCCTTTTCTCTACAAACCATTGGCCAAGTTGCTTTTGGCTTTTGCTTTGCATTAAAATCAGCACCCCTCCATAGACACAATTTTCTAAACTTATCTATCTGATCAACCACAGTCTGCTAAAGAAGGAAGGTACTCAGGCAGAAGGTATGCATTGTAGTGAGAATAGAGTTGGTGATTTCTAGCCTACCTGCCTGATTCAAAAAGGCTGAGGTTGCTGCTAGCCTTCTCTCACATCTAGTGACTAGAGGAGAAAAATCAATTGCCCTAGGCTTAGTTAGGCTTAATGGCAATCCCAAATAGGTGAAAGGTAGACTCCCAGTCTCATAATTGAAAGTTCTTGCAAGATGTTGCAACTTATCCTGACTAGTATTGATAGGGACCATGATTAGCATAATTCACTTTAAGCCCAGTAGATGTTGGTATATTATGGTCTAGGCCCATATAATATATACAATAATTAATAAACTCTATGATTTGTATTAAATAATATTTATTGGTTTAGTACCAATATGTGATATGGACCAACCCTAGGCACATGAGGCTGGTGATCGGCTGGGCCTTGGACGTGACTAGGCATGCAGGAAGGCAACAAGGCGTTCAGTATTCCATCTTGCCAATTAGAATTCTTGATTTCGTAAGTTACAGAAGGTCTTTTCATTCCATTAATTAATTGGCAAATGAATACAGGAGTTTCCTTCTCTAGCATTCATCGTATCTGCTACCTCCTAGTCTTCCTGAGTCCGCTGGCCTTCCCATCTATGTGTGGGATATATTCCTAACTCCATCGCCTGGTCCAATTGATCTTCCGATTACTAGAAAAGCCAAAAGTTCTCGCTGTCTAAAAAGTTCTCCCATTCCGTCTCCTGTGCACATGAGATGGAAGAGTAGAGCCTCCGGAACGTCTCCGCTCATCGAGTTCATCTGCTCAGGTGAAGGGCGGCCATCATGTTTTTGGGGGAGTGTCTGCAAGCGGCACGACTACTTGCTTCGTCCCCTTCCTGTTCCCGCCGTGAGCTGCTGTTCGTCTTCGTCGGGTGATCTGCACGGCTTCCGTTCTTCACTGCATCAAGCGGGATGACTACAACCCGTTCTTCACTGCATTAAGCGGGATGACTACAACGACAGGCATCATGTTTGGTGCATCCGGCTCTGCTGTAGGGTATAATCACTTCACCCGTCTTGTTAATTATATGATCTTTGTTACAATCTTGCTGGTTAGTGTTAACTATATGATGGTTATGATTTATTCGCACAATAATATGTATCATGTCTCACTGGTTAGCACTATTTTAATATCCATGGTGATGTTTCATTTGAACAAGCACATATATGATATCATGAGTATTTTGTTTATATCTCTTTTATGGATTAAATTAAACTTAAATTTGCCTATATTTCTAACATTCCAAAAACGTGATGGTAGGCAATTTTCATCTATTGGCTTTGCGGGTTTGCTGAAACCAACGCCGTTTGAGGGCACTCACTATAAGAGATGGCGATAGAAAACAATTCTGTGGTTAAACTCTATGAACTGTTTTCATGTGGTGCATGAGCAGCCTACTGGAGTGTGGACCTCTGATGAGGAGCGTGCATTCCAAAACGCTGACATCACATGCAAGGCTGCTTGAGTGTCATTGGAGACTCTCTTGTTGATGGATATGTTCCACTTCCGACCGGAAAAGCCATGTGGGATGCACTTGAGGCCCGCTTTGGTGTTTCTGATGCTGGTTCTGAGCTGTATGTCATGGAGCAGTTCCATGACTATCGGATGGTTGAGGGCCGTCCGGTAGTCGAACAGGCCCATGAAATACAGGCACTGGTAAAGGAACTTGAGCTGTTTGGGTGTGTACTTCCTGACAAGTTTGTGGCAGGCTATATCATTGCTAAGCTACCACAATCTTGGACTGACTTTGCCACTTCTCTGAAACACAAGAGACAAGAGTTCAGCACTGCTGAGCTTGTTGGGACTCTAGATGTTGAAGACAAGGCTAGAGCAAAGGATGTCAAAGGCAAGAAAGTCGGTGAGGGGAGTTCTAGCGCACATGTGGTGCAAAGGAACCGTCCTAAACCACAGAAAAAGAAATTTCAGCAAGGACTTAAGCAACAGACCACTACTCCTTTCAAGAAGGGTAAGAAGATGAACAAGGAAAAGATGAATTGTTTCACCTGTGGCAAGACTGGGCACTTTTCTAGGGAGTGTCCTGAGGCTAAGTGGAAGCCTCCTCCACCACAGAAATCAGTTAACACCGTTGAGACTGATGCAGCTACATCTGGGTATGGTAAAGTTTTGCCTTCTGTATTTTTAGTTTGTCATTCACTTGATTGGTGGGTTGACACTGGTGCAAATATACATGTGTGTGCTGATGTTTCCTTGTTTTCCTTTTACCAGGCCAGGTGGGCTGGCTCCTTGTTGATGGGGAACGGGGCGCGTGCAGCTGTTCGTGGTGTTGGTACGGTCGATCTGAAGCTCACTTCGAGAAAGACCGTGCAGCTGCGGAACGTGCATCATGTCCCCTCAATAAAGAAGAATTTGATTAGTGGTTCCCTGCTATGTCGTGATGGTTTTAGACTTGTGTTTGAATCCGATAAATTTGTACTCTCCAAGTATGGAATTTTTGTTGGAAAATGCTATGAGAGCGGAGGCTTGTTCCGCTTGTCTTTGGTTGACACTTGTTTAAGTTCTGTTAATCATGTGAGTCATGACATTGAGACAAATATTTGGCATTCTCGTTTATGTCATATTAATTTTGGTTGCATGTCCCGCTTAGTTGGTTTAAATTTAATTCTGAAAATAGATATGATCAAAGGTTCAAGGTGCCATGTTTGTGTTGAGACAAAACAAACTCGTAAGCCTCATAAGACTGCTGTGGCGAGAGAATTGGCACCGCTTGAACTAATTCATTCTGATATCTGTGAGATGAATGGAGTTTTGACCAAAGGTGGTAAGAGATACTTCCTTACATTTATAGATGATTGCACTCATTTTTGCTACGTATATTTAGTAAAAACTAAGGACGAAGCATTGCATTATTTTAAAATCTATAAAGCTGAAGTAGAAAATCAACTTGAGAAGAAAATTAAAAAGTTACGGTCCGATCGCGGGGGAGAATATTTCTCAAATGAGTTTACTGAGTTTTGTATGGTGCATGGTATTATTCATGAGAGGACGCCACCATACTCACCATAATCCAATGGGATTGCAGAGAGAAAGAACCGCACTCTAACAGATTTGGTTAACGCCATGTTAGAGACTGCGGGACTATCTAAGGAATGGTGGGGTGAGGCTATATTGACAGCATGTCATGTCTTGAATAGAGTGCCCACTAAAAACAAAGAAATTACACCATTCGAGGAATGGGAGAAAAAGAGATTAAATCTCTCCTATCTGCGAATATGGGGTTGTTTAGCAAAGGTGAGTGTGCCAATTAACAAGAAACAAAAGCTTGGACCCAAAACCATTGATTGTGTTTTTCTCGGGTATGCTATTCATAGCGTGGGTTATAGATTTTTAATAATAAATTTTGGAGTTCCTGATATGACAGTTGGGACCATCATGGAATCTAGAGATGCAACATTCTTTGAGAATGAGTTTCCCATGAAAGATAATACACCTAGCAATTCTAGTCATGAATCTATCCCTGAATCTTTTGAACTGGTGGTACACACTGATGTTGAAACCCATGTTGAAATTCCTAAGGAGGATGATAATATTGTCACTCAAAAGAGTAAGAGGCAAAGGGTTATAAAATCCTTTGGTGAAGACTTTATTATATACCTTGTGGATGACACTCCCACAACCATTGCAGAGGCATATTCATCTCTCGATGCTGACTTGTGGAAGGAAGCTGTACAGAGTGAGATGGATTCCATCATGTCTAATGGTACTTGGGAAGTGGTTGATCGTCTCTATGGATGTAAACCTGTGGGGTGTAAATGGGTATTCAAAAAGAAGCTTCGGCCTGATGGTACTATTGAGAAGTACAAGGCTAGGCTAGTGGCTAAAGGCTATACACAAAAGGAAGGAGAGGATTATTTTGATACTTACTCACCAGTTGCCTGTTTGACGACCATACGCGTACTTTTATCCTTGGCTACCTCACACGGTCTTCTCGTTCATCAGATGGACGTTAAAACAACTTTCTTGAATGGAGAGCTTGAGGAAGAGATCTATATGGATCAGCCAAATGGATTTGTTGTGAAGGGTCAAAAGGGTAAGGTGTGTAAATTATTAAAATCCTTGTATGGTCTGAAGCAAGCCCCTAAACAGTGGCATGAGAAGTTTGATAAAACTTTAACATCAGCCGGCTTTGCAGTGAATGAAGCTGATAAATGTGTATATTATCAGTATGGTGGGGGAAATGGTGTCATTTTGTGCTTATATGTGGATGATATTTTAATCTTTGGAAATAATATTGATGTGATCAAAGAAGTGAAAGACTTTTTGTCTAATAATTTTGAGATGAAAGACTTGGGTGAGGCTAATGTTATTCTTAACATAAAGCTATTAAGAGAAGAAGGAAATGGTGGGGTAACTCTTGTGCAAACCCACTATGTGGAAAAGGTTTTGAATCGCTTTGGTTATAGTGATTGTATACCTGCTCCAACTCCTTATGACCCAAGTATAATTTTGAGGAAAAACCATAGAATTTCAAGGGATCAATTGCGATATTCTCAAATTATTGGTTCTCTTATGTACTTGGCTAGCGTCACGAGGCCTGATATCTCGTTTGCTGTGAGCAAGCTAAGCCGGTTTGTATCAAATCCGGGAGATACTCATTGGAGTGCTCTTGAGAGAGTGTTGCGCTATCTCAAAGGTACAATGACTTATGGTATTCACTTTACCGGGTATCCAAGGGTACTAGAGGGTTATTGTGATGCTAATTGGATATCTGATGCTGATGAGCTGTACGCCATGAGCAGATATGCGTTCCTGCTTGGAGGTGGTGCTATTTCCTGGAAGTCTTGCAAGCAGACTATCTTAATGAAGTCTACAATGTAAGCAGAACTGACAGCATTGGATACTACTGGCACTGAGGCTGAGTGGCTTCGTGAGCTCCTTATGGATTTACCGGTAGTGGAAAAACCTATACCGGCTATTTCTATGAACTGTGACAACCAAACTGTGATAACCAAGGTGAATAGTTCTAAGGACAACATGAAGTCCACAAGGCATATAAAAAGGCGTCTGAAGACTGTCAGAAAATTGAGAAACTCCGGAGTAATTGCATTGGACTATATCCACACATCTAAGAATCTGGTAGATCAGTTTACTAAGGGTCTATCACGTAATGTGATAAAAGGTGCGTTGAGGGAGCTAGGCTTGAGACCCACTTGAAGTCATTCCATAGTGGTAACCTGTCCTATTTGATTGGAGATCCCGTGAATTAGGATGATGAAACAAGCTAGTGGATGACTGAGGGAGAGACTCCTTAGAACAAAGTTTAGCTCATTTGAGATGCATCGTTTCTCCAAAGCTATAAGGAAGGTTGATTAAGTTCTTAATGTGATCCGAGTGACTTGATTAAGCAGGGATGTTGTCCTACAAAACATCCTTAAAGGAATACACCTATATGAGTTCGATTGCTAGTCACAATCTATGAGATGTGGGTCATCTCTAGACACTCATGAAAGGCTAGGAAGTGTGACTTATATGCTTCAAACAGAGGGGATACTTGTAACAGCCAAGTACCATGAAAAGAACTTTGGTGAAACTCAATTCACACAAAACTGTCAATTCAAGGTATAGTCCATTGTTCAGTTGTGAATGAGCCTAGCCTTTGTTCTAGACGGGTGTTCAACTTAACAGTCCCCGTTGAAACTCTGGTATATCAAAGAACTATGGTTTTTGAGATTATTTTCTACAAACCCTAGAGTTTGGTGGGGATTGTTGGTATATTATGGTCTAGGCCCATATAATATATACAATAATTAATAAACTCTATGATTTGTATTAAATAATATTTATTGGTTTAGTACCAATATGTGATATGGACCAACCGTAGGCACATGAGGTTGGTGATCGGCTGGGCCTTGGATGTGACTAGGCATGCAGGAAGGCAACGAGGCATTCAGTATTCCATCTTGCCAATTAGAATTCTTGATTTCGTAAGTTATAGAAGATCTTTTCATTCCATTAATTAATTGGCAAATGAATACAGGAGTTTCCTTCTCTAGCATTCATCGTATCTGCTACCTCCTAGTCTTCCTGAGTCCGCTGGCCTTCCCATCCGTGTGTGGGATATATTCCTAACTCCATCGCCTAGTCCAATTGATCTTCCGATTACTAGAAAAACCAAAAGTTCTCGCTGTCTAAAAAGTTTTCCCGTTCCGTCTCCTGCGCGCACACGAGATGGAAGAGTAGAGCCTCCGGAACGTCTCCTCTCATCGAGTTCATCTGCTCGGGTGAAGGGCGGCCATCACGTTTTTGGGGAGTGTCCGCAAGCGGCACGACTACTCGCTTCATCCCCTTCCTGTTCCCGCCGTGAGTTGCTGTTCATCTTCGTCGGGTGATCTGCACGGCTTTCGTTCTTCACTGCATCAAGCGGGACGACTACAACCCGTTCTTCACTGCATCAAGCGGGACGACTACAACGACATGCATCATGTTTGGTGCATCCGGCTCTGCTGTAGGGTATAATCACTTCACCCGTCTTGTTAATTATATGATCTTTGTTACAATCTTGCTGGTTAGTGTTAACTATATGATGGTCATGATTTATTCGGACAATAATATGTATCATGTCTCACTGGTTAGCACTATTTTAATATCCATGGTGATGTTTCATTTGAACAAGCACATATATGATATCATGAGTATTTTGTTTATATCTCTTTTACGGATTAAATTAAACTTGAATTTGCCTATATTTCTAACAGTAGATTCACCAAAGGTGTGCAACAAGACCTTCAGAGCCAATAACTGTCTGCTACAAGCTTCCATAACCAACAAAGTATCATTTGTATATTGAATGATTGGGAAATCATCTATGTATTGGAGAGGGATTGGTAACTTTTGGAGATTTTGACTTTTAGCTTTGTTGATCATTGACTGCAGCAAGTCAGCAGCAAGAACAAATAGCAAAGGTGACAAAGGGTCTCCCTGTCTAACCCCCCTCTTGTAGTGAAATACCTTACCAGGCACCCCATTAAGTAATACTGAAGATGATCCAGAATTGAGAATGTTTCTTACCCAATTTATCCACCTTTTACCAAATCCTTTTGCCTCAAGGATCTCTAGAATTGAATTGTGTTCTATTTGTCAAAAACTTTCTCAAAATCTAGTTTTAGTATGATCAGTTCCTTCTTGGATTTGTGATAATTATGAATATACTCGAGTGCCCAAGCTAAGCAATCTTGAATGGTTCTTGATTTGATGAAGCTATACTAATTCTGATGCACTAACCTCTTGATTGGTTGTGGCAATCTATTGGTCAGTAGCTTGGTGATTAGTTTAATGGAAGAATTCAAAAGGGATATTGGCCTATAGTCTGCTACTCTCTGAGGGCCATTCTTCTTTGGGATCAGAACAATGTAGGAATTGTTGATGCTTCTCAAGCAGACCTCCCTATTATAGAAATCTTTAAACAGATTAAAAAAATCAGTGGCTAGCAATGGACAACATCCCTTGATAAATTCATTGCTATAGCCATCAGGGCCTGGGGATTTCTTATTGGGTAACAAGGAGACCACCTTCTCTACTTCTTCCTTAGTGAAGGGTGTTTTCAACTGGTGCAGGTCATCAACTGGCTGGATTAGTTGACTCAGGTCAAAAATCATCTGGCTGTGATTAGTCATCCCCAATCTTTCTTTGAAGGAGGTCCTCAGGTGCTTAGCTTTTGCTTCATGTCCATAAAGATTATTCCCCAAACTATCTTGTAAGGCTATAATACTGTTCTTCCTGTGCCTGATGGTTGCATGGGCATGGAAGAATTTTGTGCCAGCATCCCCCTCTTTCACCCATCTCACCTTCCCCCTTTGCTTCCAGTAGGTTCTCTACTGCCTCAACAAAGAGATGAGCTTTTCTGACACTAGGTTTCTGAAATTCCATTCAGGCAAGGAAAGATCCCTAAAAAGTTCAATTGTTTCCATGAAGTGTAACACTGGCTTCACCTTTTCAATTGCTAAGGTTAGCTTTGGAAATGTTAATTCCCATTCCTTTAACACTTTTCATAAATTCTTGAACTTGGCAGTTAGCAACTTGGTAGGATCTGTGATGTGTGCAGGCCCTTTCCATCCATTAACTACCACTGGAATGAAGTCATCATGGCTTAGCCAGTGATTTTCAAACCTGAAGATTTGGCTTTGGAGGATTAATGTGCTTATTTCAACTACAGATGGCCAATGATCAGATGTTTCCATGACTAGGGGTTTAACCAAGGTATTGGGGAATTTTGAAGTCCATGAGTTTGAAGTGAAGAACCAGTCTGATCTCTCCAAAAGGGGGAAATTTCTTATTTGTCCAGGTGTAATGCCTACCATGAAGTGGGAGCTCAACCAAGTCAAGTTTATTGATAGCTTCATTAAATAAGAATATCTCATTAAGATTAGCACCATCCCTATTTCTGTCTTCGGCCTCCTAATCAAGTTGAAATCACCCACTATTAGCCACTCAATTTCAGATGGCATTGTTATCTCCCTAAACCAGTCTAGAAATTCTCTTTTACCAGAAGCCATGCAAGGGGCATAAACAACTTTCAGCAACTAGGTTTCACTGCTTAGCTTGGAGGTGAATTCAACTGATAAAGCAAATCTATTGCTAAAGACCAGGCTACCCCAAAAGGCACTGCTTTTCCCTACCACTAGGATTCCCCCAGAGGCCCCCACAGAAGGCAGGACCTCAAAGGTGTCAAAGTCATATGGACAGATGTTCTTGATGAAGTTTAAGTCAAAATTATCTCTTTTTGTTTCCTACAAGCAGATGATTTTCACTTCTGCTTTCAATCACTTTGTCGCTGATAGAATTCCACTTCTTGTCAAAATTGAGGCCTCTGACATCCAACTCAAGACTTTCCAAGATCTATTGTACACCATTTAAAAAACTAGAAAGGAAAGAAAGCTGCAAGAGGGAAAAGAATCCCACCAGACAAAACCAGACCAAAGGAAACATAACCAAAATACCAATTAAAATCACTAGAACAGTACTAAAAATAAACCAAGTTCAACAACCACCACTGCTTATAGGGGACTAAGTCCTAGGGCACACGGCCATAGGAGAAGAAACTAACAAAAGGGACTAAAAAGGAAGAATAGAAAAAGAAGGGAGGCAAAGCCTCAACCACCTAGGAGCTAATGGTCTTCATTCTTGTCTTCATCATTGCTTTTGTCCTCCTTTGCACCATCAGGACGCTTTCCCTTATCTTCCTTGTTCTTCTTCACATTTTTTCCCACAGGTTCCATTCTACTCTTGTTCAAAAGAAACTGCTCCTCCAGTTGGTCTTCCTGAAGCTGGCACATAGAGGCTCCAATCTTCTGTAGAGAAAGAGGGGACAAAGTTGGGGGGCATTGGAGCACCCTAGACAATTCTTCACCCTACAGGTACTCAACTTGAAGCCATTCGAATTTGCTTTGACTCTGCTATTCCTCCTGACAGCCGAGTCCACCATAGGTGTAACTGCCTTTCCTTTCCTTCCTCTCTTCTTGCTGGACAACACTTCCTCTATATCCTCATTAGGCAAAGCCTCCTCAATCTCTCTGACAAAGTATAGTTCAGATAGCAGGCGACTGTAGGCCTCAGAATCTGAAGAATGAGAACCCAAAAAGAGATGGCAATCCCCATCACCTCCCCTCTGCAAAAGTTGAGGGAAGCCAGACTCCAACAACTGTTTGGCCCATCTGTAGTGGGCCGGGGCTTGGAGCAATGCTTGAAGAAAGCCCATCCACTCTTTTGGAACCAGGATTACCTCCTTCTCAGCCTTCTCCGTGCTTTGAAAATTTGTAGAATCTTTTGGTGTCAGTAGAGACAGATCAATAGGCTTGGGTGAGATGGGGGGGTTAAAGAAAAAGGTCCTAACCATGACTATTTGTATGTTCTCATGAACTGGCATGTCATCCACTAAATTTAGTTGTTCCCCCCTAGCGACCTATTGTCCTTCTTCAGCCATCACATTTAGCTGCTCATCCTCGGCCACAAACTGATTTGCCAAAGCATCCAGGTCCATGAGCTCCTCCTCCTAGACTTTCATCACCGGGAACTGCAAAGGCATCTAGAGCTCTTGGATATTAGCAGCCATCTCAGCAGCAACCCCCAGTTCTGGCTCTACAAGTGGTGGTGGTGGATCAATCAGTTCCTCCTCCTCATGAACATTCTGCAGGGCTGGGTTGATGATCATCTCTAAGGGCTCCTCTATAAGAGCCACGTTTAGATCCTGATCCATGGCCAAAGGAGTGTGGTTAAGGTCTAATTGCTGCCCTCCAACCTATGGTGCTGCTAGTAATTCCACTGGCCAGTCATCCCAACCTTGCTATTGCTGTTGCTGGGCCTATTCATTTTGTTCAGCCTGAATGTTTTGCTCATTTAGATTGAGCAGAGGGTCATGAGCTGCAATCGGTGCAAGCACCTATTGACCCAAACCAAAGAATTCAAAAAGCATGGACCATCATCATCCTGAACTGGTACCTGCTCCTCATCAGGGGGGCTAATGCCCAAGTTCTCATACTGCAGTATATCACATTACACTGTCCATGACTGCCCCTCATAGCCCGAACTGTCCAAGAAGACGATAAAATGAGGAATGCATTCCAGGTCAACCACCCTTGCTCTAACAATCAATCTCGTTAGGTGATTAGGGTCATTATCCCAATGCACAATTCTAGCATAAGGGCCAAGGATAGTTTCAATGAACTCTTGCTCCTAGTAATCCTCAGGTAAGCCCATTAACATCAACCAACACTCTTGATTAAAAAACACTCTCCTCCAATTCCTGCCTTGATTATGCCTTACAAACGAAAAATCTACCCCACCATAAGGATGCGGACTCTCAAGCACAAAGCGATCTCTATCAAACATATTCTCAAACCGAGCAAATGCCTAGCCTAAATGATAAGGTTGCACATCTTTGATCTGGATTCTTCTATGCACAAAAAACTCCCTGACCACTTCATCTACCATTGGAAAGTGGAGGATATTACCGGGCAGCGGTGATATGGTGACAATAGCCAGGTCCTCGTTTCTTGGCCTCGGCCTCCTTGCAGCTACCACCCAAACCATCAGTGGCTTGTTGGGTATGTTTTCAATGTGCATCCCACTCGGTTTGAAGGGGAATGGGTCAGCGCGCTGATATGCCATGGCTGGCCACTCAGAGGGTTGAGGCGGAGAAGGCTGAGCTTGGAGCTATGGCTATGGCGTTGGATTAGCACTGTGAAACTGGGGTTTTCTTGGGTTGCCACTATTGCCGCCTGGAGGTGATTTATCAGAGGAAGACGGAGCGACGATGGGCTGTTTGGGCACACTGCTCAAACAAAGGTCAGTCACTGAACTATGGGTCTCTGCCTCAAGAGGCCCACCTACCATGGGCGCTGGGGTTGTCCACTATATGTTGATTGGCTCTGGCAGCGGCGGAGCCTAAGAGGTAGACGCCTACGATCTGGCCCAAGCCCCAAAAGAACACTAGTGGGCTTGGATGTCGTGGCCCAATGACCAAATCAGTTCCCAATGCGATGGACTCGGGCCGCTCAATAATCTGCTTTTCATTTAAGTCCACTGCGACCCCCTTCCCATTACCTTTCCAATTACTGTCGCCTGGACAATTAAATGCAACATGTTCCCCATGCAAGCATGCAAAGCATTTGATGGGAGATTTGCACGCTTCCCTAGCGTGTCCCGCAGTCAGGCAGCGAGAGCAAGGCACCAGAGCTGCCTGGTTTTGAGCTCTAAAATTCCTATCGCATCGAAAGTTTAAACACATGCATAGAGTATTAAATATAGATTAATTATAAAATTAATTACACAACTTGTGACTAATTTGTAAGACGAATCTTTTAAGTCTTATTAGCTCATGATTTGACAACGTGGTGCTACAGTAAACATATACTAATGACGGATTAATTAGGCTTAAAAAATTCGTCTCGTAAATTAGTCTCTATCTATGTAATTGGTTTTATAATTAATCTATATTTAATACTCCTTATTAATATCTAAATATTTGATGTGACATAAATTTTAGAAACGACTAAAGAACTAAACATCCCCTAAGATTATTTGCAGAGGACCATTGACTCGAGGCTACACCATGATTCAAACTTAGACTAGTGTTTATAGGTCGACCTCGGCCAATGGTGTTCTTTCCTTTGCTCAAAGCCGACCTAGGATCGGAAGGGAAAATCAAACGATTAAAAACACTTCTTTGAGGTTGCTTAGCTTAGACAGGACTTTGTTAGCCCTAGTAAGCGGTACACTTTTCACTGCATCAGCAAAGGTAACTGGCAGTAGGACTCTTCTGGACATCAGTCCAAGAGGCCTCTTCCTCAGCACAGAAGCTTCTCCATTCACGAACCCAGTTAGGGCCACCATTGCTCCAGAGGTGGAAGAAAACTTTGAAAGAAGAATGTCGTAGAATTGATCAATTATAAAAGCACAAGTACAATGACAGTCTACAAATGGTCGCACTGTCATACTTGAGCTAATATAAACCCAATAGTCTGTCAAGTACCACAATGGGTCTTGATAAACGATCCACGTACAACCAAGATTGTATATGATTCAACATACATGTCACATGTTACATAAAGTTCACAAATACAGTTCATTCATCAGAGTGCGAAATAAGGTTATTACAAACCAAGTTCGATAGATAGTAGCGAAAATAAATTAAAGTTCAAAACTAGCATTTGCCAACATAGTTCAAATACAGTGCCATTTCATGATCACAATCCACAAAAGCATATAAGAGGGATTATTAAAGAAGCCTGCCCAAGGCTCACTCCTCATCCACGGTGGGATAGAAGCAGTTCTTGCAATAGCCGTGATAAACTATACCATCTGCAACAATGGGTATGAAAACCATGAGTACGAGAAGGTACTCAGCTAGACTTACCCGTCATAAACCAGAAATAAATTAACTTCAAGGATTATGCAAGGCTTTACAAGTGGAGGTAGCTTGACAACATTTTGCATAAAAAGGCGATTAACTTAGTTATACAATTATAGTTCAATCATCAAGTTAATTATAGCTATTCATCTCTAGATTAGCAACTATCATGTGCCAAACATGTGGTATATCATTTGATAACATACAATAGTAACCATAGTAGGTGTAGTAATTCCATGTTTATCCAAACCATCACATTCTATAATACAATTACTACGATGTTGGGGCTAGCCAAGTTTCTCACTATCCGGGAGAGACCGCGATTCGAATCAATTTCAACCAGCTGGGAATTTATTCCTAACACAAACCCAGGTAGACCAGATCAACGGTCACCTTTGGTACAACTCAAGTCCACATTTCGCGGGTTCGCCCTGCGCCGCACAATCTAGGACAACCAGCCGCCAAGACGTTCAGACCCGGCCTACCCTTGGGCTCATGCCTGGCTCCCCGCACATCCTTACTATCATCAAGAGTGCAACTTTTACAGAGCGGGACCCAGCCTGAGTTGAGCTACTCGGCTTCGTAGTCGGAATGAGTTATTCAGCCAGCTAAGTGATAGGCATGCGTTCAATCTTGTCAGAAGTGCCAACAACGGTATGGTCCTTAATCAGCACAGACGAAATCACATGAGTCAACCTACACATAGACTCTGCCTGGTCTCCATTTACATTACCCCATGGTTCTTTTCCATGATAACAAATGTAACACCTCTGGTGTTTTGACCTAATACTAAAATTTGACATGTCATCATGTGCATTGCAAAGCATTCATATAGTATAAAGTTTTGAATGCATTTACTAAATAAGGTTTATTTTATAATGTTGTTATTTCATGTGATGTGTTTCAAAAACCCTAAATACAGATCATGACCACAAGGGTTAAATTTCATGTGATCATGTGAGGTCATATGTCCTTTGACTCAAATAATCCTAATGGACCATGTTGCTGGTCAAAAATCAAAATCTAAGTAAAAGGAAGACAAATCAAATTTGAATTCACATTCAAATTATAAAAGTCCTTTTTGTCCCTTTTAACTAATTCAAAATCCATGAGGAATTTGGGGTTGAGGCAAAAAGCAAAGTTGGAGATTATTTTATGAGGATCAACTTTGGTATTCAAAGTTTTTCAAGTTTACATATAAAATTTAGAGTAATTTTTAAATGATTCAAATGCTCAAATGCACCCCAAATTCAAATTTCAAAATAGAGGCAGAATTTGAAAATATTTCTAGAAGCAAAGTTGTAGAGTTTGAAAAATTGAACAACTTTCATTTTTGGAGATTTTCAACTTCTTTAGAAAATTTGGGAGTAATTTGAAAAATGGAAGCAGTGGCAGTTCTGTAATTGTTTCAAAAATCATCTCCACCTCACTGCTTGCCGTCGGCGCCACACGGGGGGTCACCGCCGATCTAATTTCGCTGCTTTCCCGTGCGCAGGCACGTCATCGTCGTCGTGGCGTCTCCGTCGTGCGCTGTCGCAGCCGGGCGAGCTCATCCCGGCTATAAATAGCCACAGTCACCGCCGTCATTCCCATTCTTCCCCTCTGCTCTGCTCCGCCACTGCGTAGCTCCGCCGCTCGCCGTAGGCATCGTCGAGCCGCGTCAGTCGTTCCTAGCTACGTCAACGCGATCGCATTGGTCTTGCGCTCCTCCTCGATTTGCTCTCGTCGCTGGTGTTGGCCGGAATCGCCCGGCGCAACCCGTCTTCCCCGTGACCGGTCGGAGCTTCGCCACGACTGCCCTCACCGTGGCCAGGCTGCTCCAGACCATCTCCGTCTTCACCGAGTACATCATCGTGATCACGGTGAGCTCCTGAGCGTGATGCTCACTCGTCTTTTGACTCTACTGCACCGTAGCCCTAGTTACATCGACCGCCGTCGGGTCCGAGCCGCCATGGCCGGCGTCGAGTTCCATCCAGTGTGCTCTTTGTTGTTCTAAGGATTGGGATAGATTCGCGACTTGGTGTAGATCATGTAGGTGCAGCCCGTCTCACCGGAGAGTCACCACCGACGCGTTTTGCTGGCCGGAGCTGGCCGCGCCGCCGTGCCTTGTTCCTTGTCGTTGACGCGTGGGGTCAGTCTGTCAGTGAGAAGGGAGAAGAAGAATAGTGAAAGTTTTTATTTTCTGAATTGGTGAATAGTACTGAATCTTTGGAAATTTGTAGAAAAATAATCATAGCTCCAAAAATTCTGAACAATTTTATGTAGCTTCTGTACATGATCTAGTATGTGTTAAAATTTTGAAACATGAAATTTGAATAAATTTTTAATGTTCAAATATTCAGTACATTAATTAATAAATGCAATTTCTATGATTTTTGTAAGTCACTATATAACTCCAAAAATTATGAAATTTATTTTGGTACACTAATTTGTCATGAGGAAGCTTACATAAAAATTTGAGCTTAATTGGACAAAGTTTATTTTATACCTAATGTAGACTTAATTATTTAATTAAATATTCATTTAATCAATGTTTTATCAATTAAGATTTGTTTGACTTTAGAATTGATTGTTGACCTTGGGTCATTAACTTATAATGATCCTTAGTACCTTAATTAGTATTTGAACTCATACCTAATTTGTAATTAGTAAATCTTAATGACATTTCATGTGATAACCAAGGTCATTAACAAGTTAACTCATCGAAACCCTAAGTGTTTGATTAGTGTTGGATCTTGTTTTGGTCATGTTTTGTGACTAGTAGGGTTCCACGATCCATTTGGTCAAGTCACATGTGTGGTTCTTAATAATAGTGTTGCAGGTTGGTTTTGTTGGCTTGCAACTGTACCGCGAAATAAAATCTTTTGCGGGTGTTTTCACATTTCATATGCCGTGAAAGCATCATGTTTACATTATCATCATGTTAAAGCATATATTATCATTTCATGTAGAACCCGAGAATGAAACGATTCTAGTTGAGCAAGTTCTGGAAGAATCCCCGGTTGTCATGGGATTCAATAATTGTGGTACTGACCCGAAACCTAAAATCGTCAACAAAGGCAAGCCCCGGTTTATGCATTAAGCCATTACCTTGTTACTTTGAAAAGTTTATCACCTATGTTACTTACTGCATTAAGTTGATTACTTCAAATGTTACCTACTTGATGCATTACTTACCTTGTTACTTGTTTACCATCCTTGAAGATGTTTTCTTTTACAAAAGCGTAGATTGCTTAGTATGCTTTATGGTAGGCTTTCAAAGTAAAAGTTTCGATATAATCAAAGATGGCATACTGGCCAAAGAAAGAAAGAATGTAGAATGAACTAGAGACTAGTCGGACAACTTATCTTGAATGTTGGGTAATGTTGCTGGCTATGTCGCTTAAAGGCCACTCATTATGGATCTTCTGAACGAGACACTTTGTAGTACTAGTCACATACTCCGGTAAGCCTACTTTGGCTAATCCGATACTAAGACGAATGCCCGTGCACTAGGAGTGGAGAGATGGCGGGAGTAGTGTGTACCCTCGTGGCTGGAATGTGGCCGGATTTGAGGTGTGCTGTGCTCTCGGGTGGCGTGGAGACGGCTTAGTATAGGAGGATCCGGTAGCGAGGTTGATATATGCAAGATTAAGTTCTACATATGTCGTGTGATAAGGAATCCCCAGCTGGGACTTGAATCAATTCGAATTGCCGGTGCTCCACGGATATGGAGACTCGATTCATTACAGAAGCAATGCAGGACTGGTGAATTACTAAAATATGAGAAAAAGAATGGAATGAGAAGGAATGAAATATGGGAAATGTACATTTAGTTTGAGATAAAGAACTAAAAGGACTTAGGGGTAAAATTTGAGAATAGGGTAAATATAGTAAGCTTTTGGCAAAGGACTTGAATTTTGTTTCATCCTTACCTTGTCCCAAACCCCTGCATCTCTAAAGTCTTACACCCCATTACGTCGGGTTAGTCTTATTGAGTACCTTTGTACTCAGGGTTTGTTAACCCTTGTTGCAGGTGAGTCATATGCGTAGGCTTGTTTTGGTCCCTGCTGCATGTCAGTGTTTGAAGTCAATGATGATGAGGAGTACTAAATGGCCTTTGGACAAGGCACTAGTCTGTATGATAAATAAAGTTAATGTAATATTATCCCGCTACTATGGTTGTATGACACTTTTGGTATTGTAAGTTTGAAAACAACTGGTTTGTAATAATACTATCTTAAGACTTCCACTATCTTTTACTCTGGTATATATTTGAATAAATTGTTGTACTATGCAATGACTATGATTGGGATCCTGTTTGAAAAGAGAATCGTGGATGATTTGGGTTTCCTGAGGACACCCGACAGACCTGTTGAGTTGTTGGGAACTCGTGTACACCATTCGAGGTCTGTTAAGACATAGGTGCATGTGGGCCCGATTCCTTAGGAGGTTCTGCCACAGCTGGTATCAGAGCAGTTCCCATCTAAGATCATTGTAGGTTACTTTGGAAAACCTTCAAAATGATTTGGATCAAGGAAAGTAAACATGATATTTTGAAAGTTCAATTTCTTTCTTCTTACCTTTGATCTAGACTCGATCCTGACTTATTTGAAAAGTTTGTGGCGGATAATATGATTAGGTTTGTCCTATGTATTATGAAAATCTAGTACTGATGATTATATTAATCTTTTGTATGTAGATTCGTAAGAACGATTCATGCATCATGCTTGAGCACCTTGCATTATAGTTCCCCTTAATAATGGTTGGGTAAGTAATGTCAATCCCATTCTTGCTAACCTCCGTTATCCTCAAGCTATTCTTATAGTCCTACCCTAAAATTCTTCAGGCTATGGCAAAGACCAAGAAAACCGCACGCAAGTCCACCGGACCTCATGGAGTCCCATGTCACCAATTGGCACCAAGAAATCACGAGCTAGGTGAAGGAAGTTCCAAGAACCTAGGAGAGGAAGGATCTTCAAGCAACCCCGCCAACGTCGAGAACCTTAACAAGGAGCTCAACACTCTTCATCGAGCTCATGCTAAAGACCAAGAAGAGCTGGCGGAAATGCAAAGGGGTATCACCATGACCATGGAGCTGTGGAATGAAGCCTGGACACGAGAAGATGCGGCCAATGAACACGTCAATGAGTTGGAGTTCTATGTAGAGGACCTGGAGATGGACAATGCCATTCTTCACGAGAATGTCCATATGCTGTATGCTCAACTTCATCCTCCTCATGGGGATGGTGAAGTTACCGATGAAGAAATGATTGTAGCTCCAAGAGAAGTCGAGAATGAAGAAGAGGAGGAGGACCCTAAGGAGTTAGTGTACTTCTTAGATGAAGATGAGGTTTCGTCTGATACGGGCACGGATGCCGAAGATTGAAAGTTTGGAGTAGTAGTAGTTCCTTTACTGCTTTTCTAGAAAACCAGGGTTGTCTTGTGGGATACAAGACATGTATTATAAATAAGAACCCTTTATAGTATGCAACCTTTTAAAAGCTTTCAATAAAGAATAATGTAAGTAAATGTGTTTCTCTAACATATGCCTCGTCCTATCACCCGAACTGGTGCTAGTGGCTCGCACGACGATGATGAGTGCCCAAATCCTCCACCAATGCCCTCGACTATGGCAGATGCCATAGCCCCACTCGTCAACGCAACGATAGAGAATGCCAGGCTATTAAGGGAGTTGGCGTAGAACCAGCAGGCACCATACCCTAATCGTGGCCGTCATAATAATGAAAACGACGAGTCAACCTATGTGGATTTTACTGACACACGTCCGCCTATGTTCTCAAAGGCAGACGAACCTTTAGGAGCTGATGATTGGCTTAGGACAATAGAGCAAAAGTTTGAGCTGATCCACTGTACTAAGGTTCAAAAACTAAGGTTTGCGGCACAGCAACTCTGAGGAGCTGCTGATGCCTGGTGGGCAAATTTGGTAGCAGTACAGCCCGCTGGTCACCAAATCAACTGGAGGGAGTTCAAGGATGCCTTCAGGGCACATTATATTCCAGACGGTGTGATGACCATGAAGTTGGAAGAGTTCTTGGCTCTTAAGCAAGGGGAGCACCTAGTGATGCATTATGTTGGGCGTTTCAACCACCTGTCGCAGTATGCTATTGAGTATGTGAATACTGATAGGAAGAAAAAGAATCATTTTCTTAGAGGCTTGAACACTAAACTTCAGACAATGATGGCAGCCTGTGGTAATGCAACTTACCATGAGACAATCAACATTGCTATCGCTTTGGAAGAGAAGTACCGCCACCACAAAGAGGCGAAGAAGAAGAAAATATTTGCTTCTGGATCATCAAGTGCCAAGCGTCAGAAGATAGTATACCATCCACAGAATCATGGCTGTACGCCATTCCGCCCACAACAAGGCCAAAGCAGGCAGCAAATCTTTATTTGACCTGTAACTAATACACCTTATACTCATCAAGCACCACAGCAGCAGAACAATGCCAATAATGCAAACCGCAATGCTACTCCCTAGAATCACAATTTTCCATGCTATAATTGTGGTAAACCCAGGCATTTTTCCCAAGAATGTCCGTATCCTAGGAAGAACAATCCTGATGCAACCAAAGCCCCTGTTAATCAAGCTCAAAATCAGCACAAGGGCAATGCTCAGAACCATCAAAAGGGTCCGGCTGAGAAGAAAACTGGAAGGGTATTCTATACGCAAGTGGAATCTATTCCAGAAGGAGAACCAGTTATGATAGGTATGTTTCCCATTGCTAAGCATCCTGCAATTACCTTATTTGATTCTAGTGCATCCCATACATTCATCAATCGTACATTTGTTGTGAAGCATGGGATAGCTATTGGGGAAACAAAAGAACCCTATCATATATAGTCACCTGGGGGACGAATCTGTATAAGGGAGGTAGTTTAGCATGTACCTATTGATTTGGGAGGATATGAGTTCCCTACCAATATGCTGATATTAAAGGATCAAGATATAGATGTGATCCTTGGTATGAACTGGCTAACTCAACATGGGGCTATCATAGATGTCCTGCGTAGAACAATAAGGGTAAATGCACCTGACAGCAAAACCCAACTTCTCATCCAACTTCCTTTTCCTAAGAGTACAGTGGAGACAGTCTGTGCAACTATTGTTGAAGGAGCCAAGGAAATTTCAGTGGTATGTGAGTTTATGGATGTCTTTCCTGATGACCTGCCTGGTCTGCCACCAGACCGAGATGTAGAGTTCAGAATTGATCTAAAACCAGGGACAGCACCAGTATCTAGAAGAGCATATAGGATGCCACCGAAAGAATTAGCAGAATTAAAAATGCAACTACAAGAGTTGTTAGACAAGGGTTTCATTCAACCTAGTTCATCACCTTGGGGATGTCCTGCCATTTTCGTGAAAAAGAAGGACCAAACCTTAAGGTTATGTGTTGACTATAGGCCATTAAATGAAGTCACCATCAAGAACAAATACCCCTTACCCCGAATTGATTTACTTTTTGATCAACTTGTGGGAGCTAAGGTATTCTCTAAGATAGACTTAAGATCAGGCTACCATCAGATTAAGATCAGACATGAAGACGTGCCAAAGACAGCGTTTACTACCCGATATGGACTATATGAGTATCTAGTCATGTCTTTTGGGCTGACCAATGCCCCGGCTCATTTCATGTACCTGATGAACTCAGTTTTCATGCCTGAGTTGGATAAGTTTGTCGTGGTGTTTATTGATGACATTCTTATCTACTCTAAGAGCAAAGAGGAACATGCGGAACATCTCTGTATTGTTCTACAAAGATTAAGAGATCACCAACTATATGCCAAATTCAGGAAATGTGCATTTTAGTTAGAGAAAGTACAATTTCTGGGTCATGTGCTATCTGCTAAAGGTATAGCTATTGATCCGAGCAAGGTAGAAGAAGTCCTTAATTGGAAAGCACCTACAACTGTTCATCAAGTTTGTAGCTTCCTGGGGTTGGCAGGGTATTACCGTCGGTTTATCCCTGACTTCTCCAGAATTGCGAAGCCAATTACTGGATTGTTGAAAAATCAAACTAAGTTTGTATGGTCAATAGAATGTGAAGAGGCCTTTCAAACATTGAAGAAGTTGTTGACAACTGCACCAGTATTAGCACAACCTGATATCGAGAGGCCATTTGATATCTATTGTGATGCATCTGGAATTGGTATTGGCTGTGTTCTTATACAAGAAGGCAGAGTCATAGCATATGCTTCTAGACAACTCAAGAAGCACGAAGAACATTATCCCACCCATGATCTTGAATTAGCTGATGTTGTCCATTCACTCAAGATTTGGCAATATTATTTATTAGGCAATATATGTCATATCTATATGGACCACAAGAGTCTAAAATACATCTTCACTCAGTCAGAGTTGAATATGAGGCAAAGGAGATGGTTAGAACTTATCAAAGATTATGACTTAGAAGTGCATTATCATCCGGGCAAGGCTAATGTGGTTGCCGATGCCCTGAGTCGCAAGCGTCATTGTCATTGCCTAATTGTAGAACCTATGCAGCGAACATTGTGTCAAGAGATGGAGCATCTGGATTTACAAATCATAGAACAAGGTTCCCTGTCCAATATTGTAGTCGAGTCCACTATCAAAGATTAGATCATTGCTGCTCAACAGAAAAGTAAGGGCATAGCCCATATTAAGGATAAGGTTAGATCGAGAAAACCAACATGTTTCAAGATTGATGAATCAGATGTCATATGGTTCAAGGATAGATTAGTAGTACCCAAAAATCTAGAGCTGTGAAAGTAGATTCTTAATGAAGCTTGTTCTACAAGATACTCCATTCATCCGGGTAGCAACAAAATGTATCATGATCTGAGAAAGAGATATTGGTGGACCAAAATGAAAATAGAAATAGCTCAATATGTAGCCAAGTGTGATATTTGTCCGAGAGTCAAAGCGGTTCATATGAAGACTGCAGGTCCATTACATTCTTTGCCAGTTCCATCTTGGAAGTGGGAAGATATCTGTATGGACTTCATAGTAGGGTTGCCTAGGACATCTGTAGGCTACAATTCAATATGGGTTATTGTTGACCGTCTAACCAAGATAGCTCACTTCTTACCAGTCAGAGATAAATATCGAGCAGAACAGTATGCAAAGCTTTATCTTGATAGAATCTTTAGTCTGCATGGGGCACCCAAGACCATTGTCTCTGATAGAGGGTCATTGTTCATATCCAAGTTTTAGAAAAGTTTACATGAGTCTTTAGGGACTAAACTTATCCATAGTTCTGCTTATCATCCGCAAATAGACGGACAGACTGAAAGGGTACATCAAATTCTTGAAGATATGTTAAGAGCATGTGCTCTTTCCTTTGGTGTTAAATGGGATGAATGCCTTCCCTTAGCTAAATTCTCATATAACAATAGCCATCAAGAGAGCATTAAAATGGCACCGTTCGAAGCACTGTATGGCCATAGGTGCCAAACACCTTTAAATTGGTTAGAAGCTGGAGAACGTTGGTTCTTTGGACCGGATGTAGTCAAGGAAGCTGAAGAGAAAGTTAAACTCATACAAGCCAATATGAAGGTAGCTCAATCCCGATAGAAAAGCTATGCTGATAAGAGGAGACGACCGCTAGAATTCAAAGTGGGAGATTATGTCTACCTCAAGGTATCACCGATGAAAGGAGTTCATCGATTTGGGATTCGGGGAAAGTTGGCGCCCTATTATGTTGGTCCTTTTCAAATCCAACAATGATGTGGACCAGTCGCCTATCGCGTCAAGTTACCAGATCACATGTCAGCGGTACATGATATCTTTCATGTGTCTTAGTTAAAGAAGTGTCTTCAAGTACCTAACCAAGAAATCGACTTTGGTGATGTAGAATTAGAACCTGATTTGACTTATGCCGAGTACCCCATTAGAGTCTTAGATCAGAAAGATCGAGTCACTCGCAGACGTACAATCAAGTTCTACAAAGTACAATGGAATCAACACACGGAAGATGAAGCTACTTGGGAGTCCGAGGATTACTTAGAAGAGAACTTTCCTGACTTCTTCGCTTCTATCTAGTTGTAATACCTTATCTATATTGTAACTTGTCTTGTTATTAACAGAATGGAAAACCCCTCACTAGCCTTTTGAATAAAGTTGTAATGTGTTAGCTTGACACATTTCCTTTTCCATTACTTAGCCTTAAGTTTTAAATCTCGGGACGAGATTTCTTTAAGGGGGAAGGGTTGTAACACCTCTGGTGTTTTGACCTAATACTAAAATTTGATATGTCATCATGTGCATTACAAAGCATTCATATAGTTTAAAGTTTTGAATGCATTCACTAAATAAGGTTTATTTTATAATGTTGTTATTTCATGTGATGTGTTTCAAAAACCCTAAATACAGAACATGACCACAAGGGTTAAATTTCATGTGATCATGTGAGGTCATATGTCCTTTAACTCAAATAATCCTAATGGGCCATGTTGCTGGTCAAAAATCAAAATCTAAGTAAAAGGAAGACAAATCAAATTTGAATTCACATTCAAATTATAAAAGTCCTTTTTGCCCCTTTTAACTGATTCAAAATCCATGAGGAATTTGGGGTTGAGGCAAAAAGCAAAGTTGGAGATTATTTTATGAGGATCAACTTTGGTATTCAAAGTTTTTCAAGTTTACATATAAAATTTAGAGTAATTTTGAAATGATTCAAATGCTCAAATGCACCCCAAATTCAAATTTCAAAATGGAGGCAGAATTTGAAAATATTTCTAGAAGCAAAGTTGTAGAGTTTGAAAAATTGAACAACTTTCATTTTTGGAGATTTTCAACTTCTTTAGAAAATTTGGGAGTAATTTGAAAAATGGAAGCAGTGGCAGTTCTATAATTATTTCAAAAATCATCTCCACCTCACTGCTTGCCGCCGGCGCCACGCGGGGGGTCACCGCCGATCTAATTTCACCGCTTTCCCACGCGCAGGCACGTCACCGTCGCCGTGGCGTCTCTGTCGTGCGCTGTCGTAGCCGGGCAAGCTCATCTCGGCTATAAATAGCCACAGTCACCGCCGTCATTCCCATTCTTCCCCTCTGCTCTGCTCCGCCACCGCGTAGCTCCGCCGCTCGCTGTAGGCATCGTCGAGCCGCGTCAGTCGTTCCTAGCTACGTCAACGCGATCGCATTGGTCTTGCGCTCCTCCTTGATTTGCTCTCGTCGCTGGTGTTGGCCGGAATCGCCCGGCGCAACCCGTCTTCCCTGTGACTGGTCGGAGCTCCGCCACGATTGCCCTCACCGTGGCCAGGCTGCTCTAGACCATCTCCGTCTTCACCGAGTACATCATCGTGATCATGGTGAGCTCCTGAGCGTGATGCTCACTCGTCTTTTGACTCTACTGCACCGTAGCCCTAGTTACATCGATCGCCGTCGGGTCCGAGCCGCCATGGCCGGCGTCGAGTTCCATCCGGTGTGCCCTTTGCTGTTCTAAGGATTGGGATAGATTCGCGACTTGGTGTAGATCATGTAGGTGCAGCCCGTCTCACCGGAGAGTCACCACCGGAGCGTTTTGCTGGCTAGAGCTGGCCACGCCGCCGTGCCTTGTTCCCTGTCGCTGACGCATGGGGTCAGTCTATCAGTGAGAAGGGAGAAGAAGAACAGTGAAAGTTTTTATTTTCTGAATTGGTGAATAGTACTGAATCTTTGGAAATTTGTAGGAAAATAATCATAGCTCCAAAAATTCTGAAAATTTTTGTGTAGCTTCTATACATGATCTAGTATGTGTTAAAATTTTGAAACATGAAATTTGAATAAATTTTTAATGTTCAAATATTCAGTCCATTAATTAATAAATGCAATTTCTATGATTTTTGTAAGTCACTATATAACTCCAAAAATTATGAAATTTATTTTGGTACACTAATTTGTCATGAGGAAGCTTACATAAAAATTTGAGCTTAATTGGACAAAGTTTATTTTATACCTAATGTAGACTTAATTATTTAATTAAATATTCATTTAATCAATGTTTTATCAATTAAGATTTGTTTGACTTTAGAATTGATTGTTGACCTTGGGTCATTAACTTATAATGATCCTTAGTACCTTAATTAGTATTTGAACTCATACCTAATTTGTAATTAGTAAATCTTAATGACATTTCATGTGATAACCAAGGTCATTAACAAGTTAACTCGTCGAAACCCTAAGTGTTTGGTTAGTGTTGGATCTTGTTTTGGTCATGTTTTGTGACTAGTAGGGTTCCAAGATCCATTTGGTCAAGTCACATGTGTGGTTCTTAATAATAGTGTTGCAGGTTGGTTTTGTTGGCTTGTAACTGTACCGCGAAATAAAATCTTTTGCGGGTGTTTTTACATTTCATATGCCGTGAAAGCATCATGTTTACATTATCATCATGTTAAAGCGTATGTTATCATTTCATGTAGAACCCGAGAACGAAATGATTCTAGTTGAGCAAGTTCTAGAAGAATCCTCGGTTGTCACGGGATTCGATAATTGTGGTACTGACCCAGAACCTGAAATCGTCAACAAAGGCAAGCCCCGGTTTATGCATTAAGCCATTACCTTGTTACTTTGAAAAGTTTATCACCTATGTTACTTACTGCATTAAGTTGATTACTTCAAATGTTACCTACTTGATGCATTACTTACCTTGTTACTTGTTTACCATCCTTGAAGATGTTTTCTTTTACAAAAGCGTAGATTGCTTAGTATGCTTTATGGTAGGCTTTCAAAGTAAAAGTTTCGATATAATCAAAGCATACTGGCCAAAGAAAGAAAGAATGTAGAATGAACTAGAGACTAGTCGGACAACTTATCTTGAATGTTGGGTAATGTTGCTGGCTATGTCGCTTAAAGGCCACTCATTGTGGATCTTCTGAACGAGACACTTTGTAGTACTGGTCACATACTCCGGTAAGTCTACTTCGGCTAATCTGATACTAAGACGAATGCCCGCACACTGGGAGTGGAGAGATGGCGGGAGTAGCATGTACCCTCATGGCTGGAATGTGGCCGGATTTGAGGTGTGCTGTGCTCTCGGGTGGCATGGAGATGGCTTAGTATAGGAAGATCCGGTAGCGAGGTTGATATATGCAAGATTAAGTTCTACATATGTCGTGTGATAAGGAATCCCTAGCTAGGACTTGAATCAATTCGAATTGTCAGTGCTCCACGGATATGGAGACTTGATTCATTACAGAAGCAATGCAGGACTGGTGAATTACTAAAATATGAGAAAAAAATGGAATGAGAAGGAATGAAATATGGGAAATGTACATTTAGTTTGAGATAAAGAACTAAAAGGACTTAGGGGTAAAATTTGAGAATAGGGTAAATATAGTAAGCTTTTGGCAAAGGACTTGAATTTTGTTTCATCCTTACCTTGTCCCAAACCCCTGCATCTCTAAAGTCTTACACCCCATTACGTCGGGTTAGTCTTGTTGAGTACCTTTGTACTCAGGGTTTGTTAACCCTTGTTGCAGGTGAGTCGCATGCGCAGGCTTGTTTTGGTCCCTACTGCATGTCAGTGTTTGAAGTCAACGATGATGAGGAGTACTGAATGGCCTTTGGACAAGGCACTAGTCTGTATGATAAATAAAGTTAATGTAATATTATCCCGCTACTATGGTTGTATGACACTTTTGGTATTGTAAGTTTGAAAACAACTGGTTTGTAATAATACTATCTTAAGACTTCCGCTATCTTGTACTCTGGTATATATTTGAATAAACTGTTGTACTCTGTAATGACTGTGATTGGGATCCTGTTTGAAAAGAGAATCGTGGATGATTCGGGTTTCTCGAGAACACCCGACAGACCTGTTGAGTTGTTGGGAACTCATGTACGCCATCCGAGGTCTGTTAAGACAACGATAGGTGCATGTGGGCCCGATTCCTTAGGAGGTTCTGCCACAACAAATATAGCCAACCGTGCTTCGGTATCCACCTATATCTCGTAGGTGACAGGAAATCACTCGACTTCTACCGGTCTAAGCATGGCTAAACATATATTCGATCCTAGACCTACATAGGATTCAAGGTATATGCAATTGGACAAGGTAGTTCTATGCATCAAGTGTTTCCAATCAACTCTTATAACCTAATGCATCAAACATAAAGGACTCAAGTAGTATTTATAAAATACTGGGAGATTTAGAATGCTTCGGGGCTTGCCTTTGAGGAAAGAGGTGGGTCGGTGATCTAGGCACTTAGGGAGCTCTTATGGAGTCTGCTCTTCTTCTCCTAGAGCTGCGACTTGAGGAGTCTCCTACTGATCCCCTTCCTCTTCTTTGTTGAATTCCAACAACGTTATCTCCACGGTCGATCCTATATCCATGAGCATGGCATAAGATATCACGAATGCATATACGATGACACATGTAATATGATATAATGGGATGAATGCTTCCTCTTAAGTACTTTCAACAACATGGTATGAAAGTAATAACAAGTGCATCTTATTTTACTGAGTAGGTGCATATCTCTTCTCTACTACTTAAGTAAACACTTATGTAAACTATTTACCGGACTACAAGACAATAGCTCATTGTTTTAACTATAACTGGAGTTATACACATCAGAATAAAATGGTTGTGGACATTCTGGAAAACTTATGAAATTGTACACAACTTTTTTTAATACCCCCAATGTGATTCAACAGTTATCTAGGTCAAACAATTTAGTTATTTAAATCTATTCAAGAAGTAAATATTTTTTATAGCAAACTTCTAACAGCCAAAACTCTTAAACCCTAAAGCCTATGACTATATAAATTTAACACAAGGTAGATCAGTAAATTATGTACAACTTTGTTATTAACAAGTTTTATAGAAAAGGCCCTTATCAACATGAAATTATCAACTCGACCAAAACTATGCATGCAACCATTTATTTGATCTAAAAAGCAATAATTACTTAGTTGCATACAAGCAATTGCTTCTAAGCCTTAATATTAACATCAACAGTTTATATGTATCACAAGTATCATAGAAAACATCATGGTCAAGCAAAATTTATTTATTTACATGCCTTTATTAATTTAATTAGATAATTACGTGAAATAACAAACATATACTAAATATGCATAATAAATTCTCATAAAATTATAGTGGATTTCAAATGCTCCCAATAGACAACTATAAAAATTTCATACCATTTGAACATGTATAACATCCTCTACAAAAATGATAAGCTAGCAAGGTTTATTTTAGTAAAAATAATTAACCCTATAGAAAAGTGTCAAATGATAGATTATATATTTTTCTTAGCTTCATACTAGTGACATACTACTGTATAAAAATTTGCATGCAATATGTTACTTATTTTTATCCCCATAATTTTCCTTAGAAAACACCATTTATTAATAGATACATAGAAAGATCATATTTCAATTATGTTTACTACAAGTTTATTATTTTTTCTAGCTAGAGCATATCAACATAAGACCAGTAAAATTGGAATCATAATTTTGTCACTTCCCTAGCTCAAGTTACACATTTTACAAAATTGTAAACATTCAAAAAGCACTTATCTAGCTATATTTTATTTACCAATAAAAATACTAGAACTGTACATCTCATATTTTTATAAAATACTATACTTCATGAGGAACACAACAAAATTTGGTTCACCAAAATTGGACATCTACAACTCAACTTATGATTTTTCAAAGTTAGCATAAAATCTAGAAAAGAATAAACTAAAACCCTAAACTGTTCTCACTGACATCAGGGACCCACGGGTGAGGGGACCCCACACGTCAGTGACCCAAATATAGAGCACGGTGGTCGCCCGGTGCTATCTCACCGACGGTGAGCACTCCAGCAAAACCGACCCCACCTACGTGATCTACTCACTAACCCGCGTCGATTGGTACCCGTGGTGGCAGCACGGACGCACCAAAGATACCTCATCGCCGGCCATGGCGGCACAACGGTGCTATGCCGAGGTATGCCAGCCATTACAAGCCATGGCAAGGCTCGGCGAGAAGCACACGAGCTCAGTGGTGACGACACGGACCTATCTAGACTATCTAGGGTTCGGGTGGAAGCACCGGCGAGGGTGTCCACATGCGTGACGGTGCGGCAGTGAGAGCGCAACAGTGCTGTGCTTTGTGTTCTACACCGGCGAGGCAACCATTTGTGGTGAGGTCATGCTACAAGCTAGACTACACCCTAACCAAGCTCTAACGTGAAGAATGTGAAGGAATGTGCGACAGAGCCGAGCAGCATCGAGCTCGCCAAGAAGGCGGCCATGGAAGTCAAGCTTTCCGGCGAGGACGAGAACGGCGGTTTTGCCATCATCATAGCTCGTCTGGCACTGCTAACGTGTCGAGGAGGTAGAGGAGAACATAGCGCAACTACTAGCAAGGTGGAGGCGGCAATGGCATGGTGGAGTGGGCGCTAGGCAATGGTGGAGCAACACTACGGCTCGGCGGTGCTCGGTGCTTCTATGGTGAGAGCGAGAGAGAGCAGTGGAGAAGGAGAGAGTGAGCGCATGAGTGTAGAATGAACAGCGTGGCCTCTCAGATATCGTGTGCCAGCACGCAGTGACGAGGGCCTGACGCCAGCCAATGGCGGCTAGGTGCTGTGCCCGGTCGACCACGACACAGCGCGACGCGGCGTCCATTAGAGCCCGATGGCAGACCTGACGACGTGATTTCAAGCCTTCCCATCTCCTAAACCAAAATGAATTTGTGCACAATGCCAAAACAAAAATTGTAGAGCTACATACCAGCTACAAAATTGCTTTAGAACTCATCTCCTAATTCACAATGGTTATTGAGTTAAATCATCACAAAGTTAGGCACATCAACGCTGTTAGAGTAGTTACTTAGAAACATTTTCAAGTTCCAAAATCAGTGAAATGTTGATTCTTGTGAGCTCAAAATGACCATGCTAGGCACTGAATTAGCTCAAGACCCAAAAATAAAAGTTGTTGCCCTAATCAAGTACTACAACTTTGCTTAAGGGTGCTTTGCCATGCAAACATTCTATGACATAGTTCAACCTGGGTCAAACATACCACTTGAAAATGATGACTTACACTATAACTATGACTTAGAGACCAAACTAGCCTTAGTCATGAATACCAATGTTGTTCATAGTGACATTCTAAACATGTTAAAGGTATTCCTTAGGTTCCACACACATTTTATACATTGGTTACATATAAATACTCCCTAGGTCAACAAGCACATCATCACTTAGGAGCTTAATTAGATAAAGTGATCTACATGAACATTGTTCCATTAGTCATCCTAAGTGTAGCTAAGGTGTTTTAGTGACCAATATCAACCACTTACACTTATTCACACATGATCATAAGCATACACATATGGAAATATAAAATAACAAGGCATGTTTCACATGTTTCAATTGTACGTTACACATATAAAAGCTTATATATGAATGCTTGATGATTATGCTCATGCAATGCAAGTGAAATTATGCAAGCCTAACACCTAGGGTGTTACAGTCCCTCCCCCTTATAGAAATCTTGTCCCGAGATTTGCAAGACCTACCATTTTTGAAAAAAGGCGGGATAAACCCCACATAAATAATCCTTCCGTTCCCACGTGGCATCTTGTTCACTGTGGTTATTCCACACCACCTTGTAGAACTTAATGACCTTACTCCGTGTTACTCTTTCCATCTCTTCTAACACTCGGATTGCTTTCTCTTCGTAGGTCAAATCTGATTGGAGCTCAATGTTGGTGGGTGCAATGGCTTCCTTAGGTATGCGAAGACATCTCTTCAACTGAGAAACATGGAAGACATCGAATATTACACTCATCTCTAGGGGAAGTTGTAACTTGTAAGTGACATTTCCTTTCCATTCAGTAATCTTGTATGGCCCTACATATCTAGGCACAAGCTTTCTTTTCACTCCAAACCTCTATACTCCTTTCATGGGTGACACTTTTAAGTATACATAGTCTCCCACTTCAAAAGTCAGTGGTCTTCTTCTTTTATCAGCGTAACTCTTTTGTCTTGATTGAGCTGCTTTCATATGCTGTTGGATAATGCGCACCTGTTCTTCAGCTTTAGTGACAAAGTCAATGCCAAAGTATCTTCTTTCACCGGGCTCAATCCAATTCAAAGGAGTTCTACATTTCCTACCGAACAAGGCTTCAAATGGAGCCATCTTGATGCTTGCTTTATAACTGTTGTTGTAGAACTCGGCTAAAGGTAGCCATTTCTCCCATGAACCCTTGGAAGATATAACATAAGCTCTCAGCAAATCTTCTAAGATCTGGTTTACTCGCTCAGTTTGTCTAGAAGTTTGTGGATGGTATGCTAAACTTCTAATTAGTTTAGTCCCCAAGGCTTGGTGCAAGTGTTCCTAGAAATGAGCTATAAACTGTGGTCCTCGATCTGAGATTATAATCCTGGGTATTCTATGTAGTCTCATGATCTGAGAAACATATAGTTCAACGTACTTCCCCATATGATACCTTGTGTACACTAGTATAAAATGTGCTGACTTGGTGAGGCGATCTATAATGACCCATATGGAATCATGACCTTGCTGTGTCATTGGAAGGCCCATAATAAAGTCCATACTTGTTTCTTCCCATTTCCAGCCTGGAATAGGCAATGGTTGGAGTAATCCGATAGATTTCAAATGAACAGCCTTTACTCTACTACAATTATCACACCTAGCGACATAGGTGGCAATCTCTTTCTTCATCTTGGTCCACCAAAAACGTGTTTTTAAATCTTGATACATTTTGCTGCTACCCGGGTGGATAGACAACTTGGACAAATGAGCTTCATCTAAAATTTGATTTCTAAGCTCACGGTCTTTCGGCACCACAAGTCGGTCCTCAAACCATAGCACACCTCTTTCATCTAATCTAAAATGCTTGGTTTCTTGCTCTTGCATCTTTCTCTTGATGTGAAATATACCTACATCTATCTTCTGTAGTTCTATGATTTTGCTCTCAAGTGAACAACTGATAGTGATATTGTGTAGCACAATAGGATGTAACAAATTAAATCCATCCTTCAACAATGCTTCCAAAGTGTCGCAATGAGATTTCCGACTAAGTGCATCTGCTACAACATTGGCTTTTCCTGTATGGTAGTGCACTTCCAAATTGTAGTCCTTGATTAGCTCTAACCCTCTTTGTTGTCTCATGTTTAGCTCAGGTTGAGTGAAGATGTATTTGAGACTTTTGTGGTCAGTATATATGTGACATACGTTGCCCAACAAATAATGTATCCATATCTTTAACGCATGAACAACTACTGCAAGCTCTAAATCGTGTGTAGGGTAATTGACTTCATGCTTTCTCGACTACTGAGAAGCATAGGCAATAAATCTTCCTTCTTGCATGAGCACACCCCCCAAACCTATACCTAATGCATCACAGAACACATCGAAAGGTTTTTCAATGTTGGGTTGTGCTAAAACAGGAGCTGTAGTTAACAGAGTCCTTAGGGTGTCAAAAGCTACTTCACATTCTGGTGTCCAACTGAACTTTTCATCTTTCTAAAGTAGTCTAGTCATGGGCTTAGCTATCTTGGATAGATCCAAAATAAAACGACGATAGTAACCTGCTAACCCTAGAAAACTCTAAACTTCATGAACCGAAGTTAGGGCCTTCCAATCCATGACCTCTTGTACTTTAGATGGGTCTATAGATATTTCATCTCTAGATAAGATGTGGCCCAAGAAAGGTACTTTGCTCAAACAAAATTCACATTTGCTAAACTTGGCATATAACTTATGTTCCCTCAATCAGGACAAAACAATTCTCAAATGCTTTGCATGATCTGCCTCATTCTCTAAATAAATCAAGATATCATCGATAAACACAACCACGAACTTGTCAAGCTCAGGCATGAATACTGAATTCATCAAGTACATAAAGTAGGCAGGAGCATTCGTTAGTCCAAAAAACATGACCAAATACTCATACAAACCGTACCTAGTGGAGAAAGCTGTTTTAGGTATGTCCTCTGGCCTGATCTTTATCTAATGATAGCCTGATCTCAAGTCAATTTTAGAGAATACCTTTGCTTTTGCCAACTGATCGAACAAAATATCGATACGAGGCAAAGGGTACATGTTTTTTATGGTCACAGCATTAAGTGGCCTATAATCCACACACATTCTCAAAGACTTGTCCTTCTTCTTTACAAACAATGCTAGACATCCCCATGGAGACAAACTAGGTTGAATGAGACCTTTGTCCAATAGTTCCTGTAGCTAAATTTTAAGTTCAGCTAATTCATTTGGTGGCATCCTATAGGGTCTCCTTGAGATAGGTGCCATCCCTGGCACTAACTTAATCTTAAATTCCACATCCCTATTAGGTGGTAAACCTAGTAACTCATCTAGGAATATATTAGGAAACTCACAAACCACTGGAATATCACAAATGATAGTGGCTTAGATAGCACAAGACAAGTTTTGGAGTTCAAAATTTTGGGAAAGGGGTACTAGAAAAGCATTACCTCCCTTTGGTTCTCTCAACATAATTGTACGAGTACTAGTGTCAATGAGAACTCCATGATCTCTCATCCATTTCGTGCCTAAGATCACATCTATAGATAATCTGGGCAATACTATCAGATCCATCATATACTCCCCCTCTTGAATAGAGATGAGCACATTCCTGACCATCTTATTTGTAGAGACAGTAGCCCTAGCTAAACTTATATTATAACCACCCTTGCTTACCTCAATTACTTTCTGATCATGTCTAGATGCAAATGCTTGGCTCATAAATGAATGAGAAGCTCCTGAATCAAATAAAATAATAGCGGAATATTTGTTAATAAGAAACATACCAGTGGTGACAACCTCTCCTATGAGAACCTCTTCAACAGCGATGTAGTGCATGTATCTAGGACATGCTTTAGGATTTGCCTATCTCTGATTGCTCTGGTTCTGATTGTTGTTCTTCTTAGGATGGGGGCATTCCTTGGTCCAGTGACCCACTTGATTATAGTTGAAGCATGGTTGATTGCTCTTGAGTCCTGCTAAGCTTCCTTGCCCTCCATTCCCCTTGGGTAAGGCAATGGTGAACGCCTTACAAAACACCTACTGAGGTCAGTTGGCTTGGGCTTTTGGTGGAGGAGGCCTAAACTTGGGTGCTGGCGGTCGAAACTATGGCCTAGCTGCCACTGGAGCTTTGGACTAAGAAGACCCTGAGGTGCCTGCCTCAGCTGCCCTCTTGCGACCCTTTGCTGCCACATGTAGATTGTTGTGGTTCTCCTGAGTCAAGGCATCACTAATAAACTCGCTGTATGTGGTGCACCTTGAGTTGGCCATAGTTTTCATCAGCTTAGTACCAAGACCTCTCTTGAAGCTTTCGATCTTGTTTTCTTCTATATCGACAAAACATGGGGCATAATGGGACAGATTGTTGAAAGCATGCATGTATTCAGTAAGGGTCTTGGTCCCTTGTGTGAGTCACATAAACTCAGCTGCCTTCATGCGCATTAGCCCTGGGGGAATGTGATGTCCCCTAAAGGCTAGCTTGAATTGCTCCCATGTGACCTATGCATTGGCAGGTAGAGACGATAGGAAATGGGTCCACCATATCCCGGCCGGTCCCTACAGTTGATGAGACACATATTCTACCTTCTGATGTTCTATGACCCTTAGTAGATGAAACTTTTTCTCAATAGTGTTGAGCCATTCATCCGCCTAGAGTGGTTCCTCGGCCACCTTGAAGATAGGAGGCTTGGTGTCTAGGAAATCCTTCAAACAACTATATTGTTCGGCTTAGGCCCCTATTATTGCTGACGGGCGTGAGCCGTGTTCTATGCAATGAGGAATAGGGTTTCCTCCATAGTTCTCTGACTCCCCAAGAATTGGGCAAAGAATTCATTCGTAGATGGTGGTGGAGGTGGTGGTAAGTCACTGTCATTGCCCTCTTGGCTGCTGCCTGCTCTAGCATGAGTGTGAGTCATCTACAAGGTTGCAATAATAAGTGATTATTGGATGAGGTCAAGAGATTGCAGATGAATTGTATAATCATGCCAAACCAAAATTATTGGAGAGAATCTTAAATTCATACAATAAAACAGAGGCATAATAATTCATTCTCACAACATGACAACACCAATTTGATCACTTATCAGGCTTGCAACGCATTAACATACAAGTCATAATCACCAGTAAAATGAAACTAGAATTTCATTAAAGTTCAACCCATCATGAAACAACATGCAAAGTGTCGATATTACATGGAAGTCCAAATGCAATTACCAAACTTCAACTACAAGTCCATTACATAAATAGCAGGGATACATCTAGCGCTTTAACTAGTCACTAGGTGATTCTAGTCTTCATTATGATCATTGTCGAGGTTGGAGATAGGATCATCCTCATTCTCTAGCTCCACTTCTTCGTCCTAGTCGTTATCTTCAACTAACATCTCTAGATCTTCTTCTTCCTCGTCAAGGATTGGGTGCAGTTGGTTGTTCAAAAAATGCACCTCATGCTGAAGGTCCATTACCATGTCATGGGTCTGTGCAAGCTACTGGCACAAGTCCCTCTCAACATGGTCCTGCTAGACGCTCATGGCATGGGTCCTGTCTCGTTCTGCTTCTACCATAACTGCATGGTTGTTTGCTAGGATCCGCTGGCAGATAGCTATGAACGCCTTGGCACGGGCGGCCTCCAGCTGCTCTTGTAGTCCTACTAACATTGCTTGATCATCTGCTCTTGCCTCTTGGGTGGTAGCTCTCTACTAATCAACCTGCTCCATTTGGGTGTGGAGATTTCCCAAAGCTACATATGCTTGATCAGTTTCCCATCGGGCCTCACTTGCTGCCTTTTTATGCTTGTGCACATGCTTCTTTAGCTTACGCTATGCAGCTTCGGCTCTCATGAGCTTATCCATGCAAGTGGTATAGGACTCCTACCAGAAGTCCCTCATGTCCTAACGAGTGTAGAACATCTTCATTACTGCAAACATGGCGCTCATAGCAGGACTAGAACTATCTGCCCGCTCATCCCAATCTAGGATCAACGCATTGCTGTTGCGTTGTGCCCACACAGTTGTGGATGGATCCACCCGAGGAAAAGTACTAGCGGCACTACCAGTAAGCTTATCCCCATGCTGCTGATAAATTTGACTTAGTACCTCGAAGGCTACTACTTGGGTAGCCTCCCAAGGAGTTCTTCCTTTAGACTCCGCCTTCCATTCCCGCCAAAAGGGTGCTTGGTTACGAGCTAGTATGGTTAGTCGCACTTCATATCATGGTTGTCCCGCCAGGTATACTTCATTCCAGTAATAGAGGGGTGGTTCATAATACTCCACATAGTGCAAAACTCTCCAAAGCAGGGCAGGAGTTCCAAACATCAACAGGAAACTCTCACTTCTAGCCGGTGCTGCCATCTGTACCAACAATATGTGCAACTTTTGTGAGACAAAGTCATAATGGATAAGATTTACATAACCGAGTAAGAGATCTATAAGGGGAGGAACAATGCAAGTATGAAGTAATAATTTACCATGATGCATGCACATTCCGTATGTCCTTACAAACTTAGGAAAAATTATTTCTAATGACATACACGGTGGCATACATACGTTCTCTCTTATATAGCGTAGCTAGTCAGGCTACACGTTTCGCTGTTAGTTACCTGCATAAGAATTTTATTTCATCCCAACCCCACAATTATATATGCAGAATGTAAATCTAGGCTTTAGGTTGGAACTAAATACTTCCATATATGTATACCCATACATATACTTCCGTATCAAAGCTACCCAATGACAATTTATTAAGCACAATTAAATACGCACCATACACACATGCAAGCATGCATGCACAGCCGTATCAAAGCTAGCTCTCCCCGACCACACGCTCACATCATGCGGTCATGCCACTCATCAACTTACCTTCTTACCTTGGCATAGAGGCATTTGATCCATACATTCCACTCAAGCGAATGGCATCCATACAATAGCATGTCGTATGGACGACAAAAGTAAAAACCCCCATGTTAGTACTTAAATAACCACCTAAGAGTCCTTAACTAGGCATAAAGGAAGTGATCACTGTCACACTTTAGATTTCAACTCTATGTTTCAACCACCGATTTATATGGCTATTAGTTGCTAGAAACTAGTTTCGGAAAACAAAAACCTTTGTTTTCAATACACATGTGGCAATTAATATTGAACCTTGCTCTGATGCCAGCTATCGTAGAACTAACCAATTTATAAGAGCACAAGTACAATGGCAGCTCACAAGCGGTCGCACTATCATACTTGAGCCCATATAAACCTGATAGTCCATCGAGTACCACGATGAGTCTTGATAAACGATCCACATACAACCAAGATTGTACATGATTCAACATACATGTCACATGTTACATAAAGTTCACATATATAGTTCATTCATTAGAGTGCGAAATAAGGTTATTACAAACCAAGTTTGATAGATAGTAGCGGAAGTAAATTAAAGTTCAAAACTAGCATTTGCCAACATAGTTCAAATGTAGTGCCATCTCATGATCACAATCCACAAAAGCATATAAGAGGGGTTATTAAAGATGCCTACCTAAGGCTCACTCCTCATCCACAGCGGGATAGAAGTGTCACAGAACCAACCAATTTATAATAGTACAAGTACAATGGTAGCCCACAAGCGGTCGCACTGTCATACTTGAACCCATATAAACCTGGTAGTCTATCGAGTACCACGACGGGTCTTGATAAATGATTTACAACAACCAAGATTGTACACGATTTAACACACATGTCATATATTACATAAAGTTCACAGATATATTTCCATCATCAGAGTATGAAACAAAGTTATTACAAACCAAGTTTAATGGATAAAAGCAGAAGCAAATTAAGTTTAAAAGTAAAGTTTCCAACATAGTTTAATACAGTGCTAACATACGATCACAGTCCACAAAAGCATGTAGAAGGATTAATAAAGAAGCCTGCCCAAGGATTACTCATCATCCACAATGGGATAGAAGCAACTCTTGCAATACCCATGATAAATAGTGCCATCTGCAACAATGGGAAATAAAACCCTGAGTACGAGAAGGTACTCAGCTAGACTTACCCGTCATAAAATAGAAATAAATGACTCCAAGGATCATGCAAGGCTGTATAAGTAGATGTAGCTTGACAACATTTTACATAAAAAGCAATTAACTAAATTATACAATTATAATTCTATTATCAAGTTTAATTCTGACTATCCATCTCTAAATTAGCAACTATCCTATGCCAAACAAGTGGTATATCATTTTAATAGCATACAATAGTAACCATAGCAGGTATTGTAATTCCATGTTCATTCGAACTATCATGTTTCATAACACAGTTACTATGATGTTGGGACTAGCCAAGTTTCTCACTATCCGAGAGAGACAATGATTCGAATCGATTTCAACCAGCTGGGAATTTATGCCTAACACAAACCTAGGCAGACCAGATCATTAGTTGCCTTAGGTCACCTTTGGTACAACTTAGGTCCACATTTCGTGGGTTTGTACCGCGTCGCACAATCGGGGACACCAAATGCCAGGACGTTCAGGCCTAGCCTGCCCTTGGGCTTAGTTTGGCTCCCCACAAGGAGCGCACAATAGAATGGGACCCGACCTGAGTTGAGCTACTCAGCTTCATGGTCGGAACGAGTTATCCGGCCAGCTAAGTGATAGGCATGTGTTCAATCTTGTCAGAAGCGCCAACAACTATATGGTCCTTAATCAGCACAGACAGAATCACATGAGTCAACCTACTATAGACTCTGCCCAGCCTTGATTTACTTTTACCCCATGGTTCTTTTCCACGATAGCAAATATAGCCAACCGTGCTTCGGTATCCAACTATATCTCGTAGGTGATAGGAAATCACCCGACTTCTACCGGTCTAAGCATGGCTAAGCATAAATTTGATTCTGGACCCACGTAGGGTTAAAGGAGTATATATCTAGACAAGGAATTTATATGCCTCAAGTGGTTTCAAGCAACTCTTATAACCTAATACATCAATCATAAGGACTTGAGTAATATTTATTAAAATACTGGGAGACTTAGAATGCTCTGGGGCTTGCCTTTCAGAAAGGAAGTGGGGGCGGTGATCAGGGCACTCTAGAAGCTCTTCTGGGTTCTGCTCCTCGCCTTCAGGAGCTGTGGCTTGAGGATTCTCCTGTTGGTCCCCTTCATCTCCTTCGTCGAACTCCAGCAACGTTATCTCTTCCGTCGATCCTAGATGCATGAGTGTGACATGAGATAGTGCGAATGTATACATTCCGACAAGTATAATATGATGCTATATGAAGAATGCATTCTTGTAAATATTCTTAATAGCATGTTGTCAAAGTAATAACAAGTGTTTCACATTTTACTGAGTATGTGCATATCTCTTCTTAATTACTAAATCAAACACTTCAACAATTCATTTACTACACTACAAAACAGTAGCTACTCGTTTTACTCATAACTGGAGTTCTACTTGTCCAAATGCTATGATCTTGGACTTTATGGAAAGCTTATAAAATTATCTACAACTTTCCTTTAATACTCTCACTGTGATTCATGAGTTAAATTGGGCAAACAAATCATTCACTCAATTCTGTCCAGAAAGTAAACCTTTCGGATAGCAAACTTGTAAAAGCTAGAACTCAAAAACCCTAAGTCCTATGGCTGTGAAAATTTAACACAAGGTAGATTAGTAGGTTATCTACAACTTTGTTATTAACAAGTTTTATAGTTGAGACCATTATCTATATGAAATCATCCATGCGATCAAAACTATACATGCAGTCATGTATTTGAATGATAAGGCGATAATTAGTTATTTATATACAACCAATGGCTTCTAAACTTTACCATTGACATCAACAGTTACTATGCATCATAAGAACCATAGAAAACATCATGCTTAATCACAATCTAACTATTTCAATGCCTTTCTTATTTTAATTAAGTAATTAGGGTAAATAATAAACATATACCAAACGTGCATCATAAATTCTTAAAAATTTACAGTGGCTTACTAATGCTATCAATAGACTATTGTAAAAGTTTCATTCCATTTTAGTAAATAAAACACCCTACACAAAAATGACAAGGCATAAAGGCTAAAAATAGCATAAATAGAAAATCCTAGTGAAAAGTGTCAAGCAACATATTTTATATTTTTCTTAGCATCCATATGGTACTAAGGCAACCTCCAACAAATTTCATGAATATTGGATTCATAAATAATTAATAAAAATTCATACAAGGATCACCTAATTATAAAAGGAAAATCTATAACTATAAATCCATACATGCACTGACCCTCAAATTTTCACTAGACCTTATACATGTCAAAAACAGCTTACCACCAAAATTTCATAATTTTTGGAGCACAGGAACTCTAGATATAAAATAAACAAGTTTACATACATTTAAAAACACATTTCAAGTTTCAATTTAAATCCTCCAAAAACTCTACTACAAATGCTAATATCATATTTTTCCTAAATACTACACTTCCTAAGGAACACTACAAAATTTAGTTCACAATTTTTGAATCTACATAGCTCAACTTATCTATTTTCAAAGATGCACATAAAACAGGAAATAAATGCGCTAGCTTTAGTACTGCAGTCAGTGACAACGGGGACCCACTGGTCAGTCAGACACACGCGTCAGCAAAACAAAGCAGGGCAGCGGTGCTGCTTCGACGCGGGTTGGCCACGGCTCATCGCCGGTGAGCTTTCTAGTGAAGCCAAGGGCAACAACATGATCTACTACTCAAACCGCGTTGGATGGTCTAGGTGGTGGCCGTGCAGGTGTGGCGGAGCAGGCTCGTCACCAGTCATGGCAGCACGGCAGCGCTGCTCTACGGTGTGCTGGCCATCACCGGCCACGACACAGCCTGGTGAAGCGTGCAACAGCATCACAATGACCAGGCGACTCTATCTACACGACTTAGGCAGTTGGAGATGCTCTGACAAAGCATGGCCACAGCAGCGGCCATGGCGGCACTCCGACGAGGGCGTACCCGCAACGACGCAAAGCGAAAAGTGGCTCACCTAGGGCACGAATGAGGGCGCTGCAAGGTGGAAATGGTGGAGAAGGGTGAGGCGGAGCTGCGAGCGCGGCCGCTTGGAGAATGGGGCAGCGGTGAGCACTGGCGAGCTTGGCGGAGCAACTGCGACGGTAGTGGCGACAACGACTGCTGCGGTGGCTGCACTGAGGCGAAGGAGGAGACCAAAAATGAAATGGAGAGCACGAGGCAGTGCGGGCGAGTGCGGGGCTAGTTGTAGTGCGCTCTAGCCCATCGTGGCCGCGCTGGGTAGGGCGCCGGCGATGCGTGGCTCTGTCTGGCTCCACGCGGTGGCCCTGTTCTAGTGTCGGTTGGCCACCGAAGAACGGGTGATTCAGTTCATCAGTGCCTGATCAACGCCTGACAACATGATTTCGTGAAGCTCGATCTTCGAATCCATGATGAATTAGCGCACACAATCTATACCAAAGTCGTAGCCCTACATACCAGCTCCAAATCTTGTTTAGAACTCAAGCCCTGAATCTCAACCAATTTCAAGTTATGTCATCCCAAAGTCAGAGTGTCAGCACTATCACGGTTAAAAACTTAGAAAAAAATTGCTAAGTGCTGAAAACAAGGATTTGGTGATTCTTGTGAGCCTGATTCAAGCATGTTAGGAGCTAAACCAGTCAATGACCCAAAAATAAAAGTTGTTCCTCTTGCTAAAAACTACAACTTTGTTTTAGTGACCACCTCCTTGCAAGGTCTCTAGCACATAGTTCAAACTTGGTCGAACATGCTACATTCAAATGATGGTATACACTTAAACTTTGGCTTAGTGACCAATTTACCCCTAACCATGAATACCAAAGTTGTTCATCATGATCTTCTAAACATGTTTAAGCTATTTGTAAGGTTACACACTCATTTCATGCATTGGTCACCCATAGGGCTATCTAGGTCAACACATAACATCACTTAAGTGCTTGATCATGAAAGGTGACTTTCATGAACAATGTTCCATTTGTTAACCTATGTGTAGCTAATGTGTTTTAGTGACTCACATAAACCATTGACATGTATTCACTCATGATCATATGCATATACACATGGAAACATGAAATAACAAGTAATGTTGCAAATGTTTCAAACACATGTTTCAATTGTAAAAGCTTAAATATGAATGCTTGATGCTCATGCTCATGCAATTCAAGTCAATTTATGCAAGGCTAACACCTAGGGTGTTACAAGAAGTAGTTCTTCCAATAGCCATGATAAACTATACCATCTGCAACAATGGGAATGAAACCCTGAGTATGAGAAGGTACTTAGCTAGACTTACCCATCATAAACCAGAAATAAATTGACTCCAAGGATTATGCAAGGCTTTACAAGTGGAGGTAGCTTTACAACATTTTGCATAAAAGCGATTAACTTAGTTATACAATTATAGTTTAGTAATTAAGTTAATTATAGCTATTCATCTCTAGATTAGCAACTATCCTGTGCCAAACATGTGGTATATCATTTGATAACATACAATAGTAACCATTACAGGTGTAGTAATTCCATGTTTATCCGAACCATCACATTCCATAATACAATTACTACGATGTTGGGGCTAGCCAAGTTTCTCACTATCCGGGAGCGACAGTGATTCGAATCAATTTCAACTAGCTGGGAATTTATTCCTAACACAAATCCAGGTAGACCAGATCAACGGTCACCTTTGGTACAACTCAAGTCCACATTTTGTTGGTTTGCCCAGCACCGCACAATCAGGGACAACTAGCTGCCTGGACGTTTGGGCCTGGCCTACCCTTGGGCTCATGCCTGGCTTCCCGCACATCCTTACTACCATCCAGATTGCAACTTTTATAGAGTGGGGCCCAACCTGAGTTGAGCTACATGGCTTCACGGTCGGCATGAGTTATCCAGCCAGCTAAGTGATAGGCATGCGTTTAATCTTGTCAGAAGTGCCAACAACGGTATAGTCCTTAATCGACATAGACAAAATCACATAAGTCAACCTACACATAGAGTCCATCTGACCTCCATT